>NW_009637964.1:303-19810 GCF_000690535.1 Cariama cristata | reverse complement strand
TGAGGGGATTAGTGGGGGGAAGAAGATTTGTGGGGGGATGGTGGGAGGAGAAGGCCGGGCAGGGATGAAGGGATGAGGGGAAAACGCCCGTGAGGGGATGATGGCGCTGGGGCGTCCTGGCGTGCTGGCTCTGGTTCCGGGGTGCCCCTTGTTCCCCTCTGTGACATCCCCTCACCCGGTTTCCCCGTTGCCTTCCGCAGGGCCCACCGCGCTGCTCCTCCCTGCAGGCCCCCATCATGCTGCTCTCGGGGCACGAAGGAGAGGTGTACTGCTGCAAGTTTCACCCCAACGGCAACACCCTTGCTTCTGCCGGCTTCGACAGGCTCATCCGTAAGTTCCAGACAGCACTTTCCTAGCTGGCCCTGCGGAGGACTGGGGCTTATACGAATTCAGGCTGTTGTGCTTGTGTTGAGGTTTTATCTCAGCTGTCAGCTTGCTGGGTCCTGAGCATGAAGTGCTTCATCAGGAGGGGTACAAGAGACTTCTTCCAGCTCCTCTGGCAGGTCGCTGGCCAGCTGGTGTAGGCCCTTCCTCAGATGGGGCTGATAATGCACCTTGTTGGTCACAGCCCTGTGTTCCCAGGCCCCTTGCAGAGGTTACTGTCAGTTTGTGTTTGACTGCAGCAGTGCACAGAAATACAACTTTTAATGCTTTGGGTTACTGAGGTGATTTTTCCTAATAAATTCAGCTTGATCTAAAACCGTAAATCAGCTGTCTGTCCTTCCGGGGCTCACATGATACTTCTTTATTGCTACGCATCATCCTGGATTGGAGACAACAGTGGTGATGGTACATAGTTTGTTGTGCTGAATTCCCAGAGAACGACTCTGTCCACAGCAGGGAGGTGTTTCCGTGTTTCCTCTACTTACATCTCCCTTCCTTTCTCCCAGTGCTGTGGAATGTCTATGGGGACTGCGATAATTATGCCACCCTGAAGGGACACAGCGGGGCGGTTATGGAGCTGCACTATAACACAGATGGCAGGTAAGTGGCGTGCAGATGGCTTTTGGCCTCAGGCCTGGCTTTTTCTGAAGGAGGGTGCTTACTGCTGGCCAGAGTTCCTCAGAGCACCTCATCATTGTCCCTGCTCGGTCCATGGCACATATGGCAAGCGCTTGTAGCGTGACTTTCCTGGATAAGGAGTAGTGCCTACTTGAGACTGAGCAAAGGATGTGGAGTCGCCCGTGACCCAGCAGTGCATAAGTGTCTTGAGGAACAAGGAAAAGTTTGTGTTGGTCATGTGGGAGACACTTGGGGGGGAAAGAAAACAAATGAGATATTTGTGAATTTAAAAGGCTGTTCTACTGTTGTATCTGAGCTATTGCTACTGAGCTTTCCTTCCTCTGTTTGTGTCAGACAGTATTTGAGGAGGTGTAAAACTAATTTATATGAAGTGGAGTTTAAGGGGAGTGCCTTCAGTATAGCTGTCCCACTGTCAATCAGTCTGCTCTGAAATGCCACCCGTGTCTTGGTATATGGGGGAAATTCTTCTCCGTGGCGTATTCCCACTGAATATTTCAAGCGTTGATTGCAGAACTTGAGAGTAAAAAAGGTGGGAGGGGAAAAGTGTTTCCAAAATTGAGAACCTCACAGCGATTCTTTTCTGCAGCATGCTCTTCTCAGCATCCACAGACAAAACCGTGGCTGTGTGGGATAGTGAGACTGGAGAAAGAGTGAAGAGACTGAAGGGCCATACCTCGTTTGTTAACTCCTGTTACCCAGCAAGGCGAGGACCCCAGCTTGTCTGTACAGGCAGTGATGACGGGACAGTGAAGGTCAGTATATTGTGTAAGGTGAAAATCTGCAATGAAAATACAATAGGATCTCTGAAAGAAATTTTTAGAGTCTTCCCTTTTAAGCAAGCTAAATTCAGCCTTTCGTTACTCTTATAATTTTATATCTAATACCTTTGATTTCAGAAATAAAAAATTTGAAATAAAATCTGACTGCTCCTTTTTTTCTGTAATTCTTGGGGGGGCGTTGCTTAAGAAGATTCATCTGCTCAGTCGTACTCTTTCCACTGAACTGCATTAACAAAACACAAGAAAGGCAAGCCGTTACTGAAATCTCGCATGCGAGCCCCTTCTTCCCTCCCCGCGTTCCTGCGCTCCAACCACACCAGAGTTTTACTATATTTTTATAGAGATCTGAAAGAGAGGATTTCAGGAGAGCGTTCTGAGTCTCTGCCAAGTATCTGTGCAACTTCCTGTAATTTTGTTAAATATTGTTAAATATCTCTCTGCAACTTTTACAACTGCCATGTCTTTTCAGCTATGGGATATCAGGAAAAAAGCTGCAGTCCAGACATTTCAGAACACGTACCAGGTCTTGGCTGTAACTTTCAATGACACAAGTGATCAGATCATATCTGGAGGCATCGACAACGATATTAAGGTAGGGACGCCTGCGTCCTCATGTGTCTTTCCAACGTGCGCACCTTTGGCATCCTGTCACATCTTGCATTGGTGAAGGACAAGTGTCAAAGCCTGTTAGTTAATTTTACAGTCACAGGAACCACGTGGACACACTGTGTCCAACCTTGCTGTTGATATAGGGCCAATAAACTGCAAGAGAGTTGCTCCCGGGCTGTTTGCCACGTGACAGCCTGGGCAGCCCTGGCATTCCCGACCAGGCGTCCCAGCCCTGCTGTCACGTGCTGGAGCTGATACGGTATGCTGGCTTTTCTGGCAGCTTGTGCCCATCCCGGAGGCTCTAGGGCCATATATGAGGTAAACTAAAGAAAATGTGGTGACGCATCCACACTCCTCTGCCCTCTGCTCCAGTTTGCAGCTTACTTTGTCACCTGCTAGTGTGGAAAGTTCTTATTTAAGAGCGAGCTCAATGTTTCATTCAGCTGGTAACTGAGAGTCTCCTGATAGCTGTACGGTTCAGTCTGTCTTACTGTCCTTTTAGCCTCGTGCTCCAGCCTTACCTAGGCATGTGGAGCATGTGCTTGTCAGAGAGCTGTGGCTAAGCGTAGCACTGACATGAGATTTGTTCCAACTGCTCCTCTTTGGGAAAGAGCAGCCTGAAATTTTGGGGGTTGGACAACTCCTGCTCTGTGCCATCAGTTGGTGGAATTTGGGAGCTGAGGCAGCTATAGCCAGATAGAGAGGGATTCCTGCATGCATGGGGCTGCTGACGTTGAACTCCTTGGTGGTTGAACACGTTTGGTTAGAAGTCTTCTAAGGGGAAAATTCAATTTGTCCTACAACACACACAAAATTCTAGCCTCATATTTTAGCCTTTCAGACCCCCCCAACTGGAATCGAAAGCTGATGTCATCAGCTAACTGATCAGTACCTAGGTGAAACGCTTTGGAAACAGCAGTTCCAACAGTTTTGGCTCTCTTTTTATTAAACCGCAATGTTGTCTCTGAAAGGTGTGGGACCTTCGTCAGAACAAGCTCACTTACACGATGAGAGGACATGCAGACTCGGTGACAGGCCTCAGTCTGAGTTCAGAAGGCTCCTACCTGCTCTCCAATGCAATGGACAACACAGGTACGTCCTACCTGATGTGAGAGCACAACTGTCAGGCGCTGCTCTCTTACACCAGCTTTGCATGGCATTATGAAAGGAACAGCTCAGATTGTTTGACGTAGAAAAGCAAGAGCCAGACATGGGGATGGGCTGAAGGGAGTTTGGCTCCAGAGATAAAACTTGAATTCTTCTTGTTACGCCGGTGACAGTCACGTCCTTTGGAGGGAGAGAGCAGCTGCATCAGAAGGATTTGTCACGTCTCCCAAAGGGCAGTGAGGACATGAGCTATGGCACACATTATTTGCGCAGACAGTTGAATGTGATCTTGGTCTGGCTCTTGTCAGGGCAGTTTGGCTGTTTCCCCGCAGCAGGGAATGTGACAGCACAGTTCCCAAATTGCCTGTCTCCTGTGTTGGGGTGCTCAGCGAAGCTCATCTGATTAGAAGCATGATCATGGAGTGTGTTAGAATAAAGCAAGTCCTCATGTAAGGAGATGGTGGCTCATTTATGTAATAGTTGTTTTGGATTTTTACCCTCCTGTTGGCATTGGTCTTGGTGTAATCATAAATTTCTGCATTTGACCTTTCATATCAAAGCTTTCTGCAGGGAAAAGCTGCTGGTTTCCTTTTGCTTCTGAGGAAACCTAGCCATGAAGAGAGCAAGGAGCATGACCAAGTCTTTGCTCATTAGCAGCATGTCTTAGGAAAAGGAGCATTTCCAGAAGCTGACCTTGACCCCATGCCTCTGCCATCTTCAGCTAATTACTGTGAGCTCTCTGTTGCAGTTCGCATCTGGGATGTGCGACCGTTTGCCCCTAAAGAGAGATGTGTAAAAATTTTCCAGGGGAACGTACATAATTTTGAAAAGGTAAGTGTACTGCAGACCAAAACATGATTGTTTGGAAAATGCTGCTGCTATTAACTTTTCTGTAAATTGTTTTTTAAATTCAAGTTTAAACCAAAAAGGCTTTAATAAGAACTCAAAGAAAGATTAATGCACGAAGTGGGATTCCAATTAAAGCTGCAGTAACAAGATTTTGTTGCTCGGTTCAGCTGTAATTAGCTGTAAATTAAGTATTTTCTACATTTACTATCTACTTTGTGTAAAATAACAAGGCACTGGCTGTTTCCAGCAATAAAATAAAGTCTGTAATTACCATCTTATCTTCTGAAGGGAGATCATTAAAGTGGTGCTCATGATATTTAAAGTCTTCTGGTGATTTTAATTCAAGTAGAAGGGGAAAACTAGATCTTCCTTTGGAAATAGATCTGTGCACGTTCTTTTATTTTAGAATCTTCTGAGGTGCTCTTGGTCCCCGGATGGGAGTAAAATCGCAGGGGGATCGGCAGACAGGTGAGTTACCACGGCATTCGTCAGTTACCATCAATCCCAAACAGTTTTACAGGCACTCCTGAAATGAGTTAGATCATGAATAAGTCTGAAAATATAATGAATAAAAAATAAAATGAATCTCAGGACTCAAAGTTGTGTATAGAGATGTGAAGACCCAAACAAACCCCTATGGTCTTCTGTGAGCGTTGTCTGCCCTGATTACAACAGTGAAGTCTTTATATTGCCTTTGTGTCAGCAGAGGAGCACCGTCTAGTTTTAAAATCTTAGTATTGTTGTCAAAAGCTGACTAGAGGTCTGCATTGCTGCTTATCTTCAGCCATAGGATCCAACACTAGGACCAGCAGATGACACAAGTATGGTTGTCAGTGAACTAGGTCCCTTGTGGTCGTACCAGCAGATGCTTGTGAGAGTCTTCGAGATGCAGGGAGTCTGGGGAAGTGTGTGGGTTATACTGCTAAGGACCACAAATACCAGTTAAATTGCTGGTGGCGGCTTGCAGGAGGCACCGGTGGTGTTCAGGGATCATTCTTGATCCTTACTTTAATTAATGAGTAAGAAGAAATAAAGATCTGACAAAATTAGCACATATTGGACTTTTAAATGAGATATTCTGTAAACTAATGCAACTGAGGAGTAAAATGGGTAGAGGGAAGAAGCCAGCAGACACTGAAGGTCACCATGAAGGATACCAGCCTCCGCTGGAGCAAATCCAGATGCACTCTTGGTGACATCGAGACAGAAATTCCTGCACGCTGGAGTCCAGGGCATGGAGCAGTAATAATCAGCAAATTAATGAGTTTCTGATAGAGGATAGGGAGAACTTCAGCTGTCACTGTCCAGATACAGTGGGGCCAGCTGTCACAGCAGGTGACTGAGACCTAACTCTCCTTTCCAGTCGTGCTGGGCAGTAACAGCGGTGCACGGGCTGGAGGAACACCTGCGTGTTAACTTGCTGAGGCTGTGGCTGATCCGTTCAGCAGCAAAGTATGACTGGAAGTCTTGGGTTAGTTCTGCAGATGCTGATGTAGCTTTGTGGTCTGACAGCAACTTTGTTGTGACATTCGTGCGGAAGAGCACACAGCCAGGTCCCAGGGCTGCTTAGACTGGGCTGCTCAAATCTTTCTGCTATCTCAGCTTTTAGATTGTTTGTTGTTTTTTTTTTTTTTGAGAAAGAGTATCTGCTGGAAAAGGAAAGCAAGATTAAAGAAACATTTCATTTGTCTGAGTACAAAATAGTTCCCCAATGATTACTCTTTTTTCTACATTACGTGGAGCATGTGTGTACGTTGAAGGGACAATTACCTGAATATTTTTTTTTGCTGTTGAGCCCTTCAGAAGGGTTATACTAAAAACAGCTACTTAAAGTGCTTGCCTGCTTTGCAATACCAGTTAAAAACACAACAGCAGAGTGCTTTGAGAAAGCATTCAACACCATTCTTGCCTGCTAGATAAAATAGTTGTGCTTGAAGAAATCCTGCTTTAAGTAACATTCATGACTTAAGTTGCAGGCTTGAATTTTTTCCTTTTTGTGTGTTTCAAGAAAATAAGTGAAAGAGTAGCACCAGCCTGCAAATGAATGCTCCTAACAAAGCAGATCTGCCCTGTGTTGGTATCCAGTGTCCTCTCTATCTAGCCAGCAAGTGTTACAAATGATTCAGTGCTTTTCTGGGGTGGAAAAGAAGCTCAGTTCTATTTCAGTTAAAAGACAGGCTAATTGTACAAGTGAATCTTGTTCTTCGTCCGGTCTGCAAAGCCCTGACAAATGGAAGGGAACAGGTGAAACTGAGGAACCCATTGTTGGGAGCTTTGCATAAGCCTGAAACGGTCCGGCCTTGGTATTCAGAGCTTGGGCTGCGTGCAGGGCTGATGAAAGAGCTGTTGATCTCCAGTATGTTTGAATTCATGCAGGTGAGACATGGGGATGCACAGTGGCAACTGCAGCAGCCCTCCTTTGGAGGGGTGTAATGCAGTAGATTGATTTTACACATGTTTTGTGGGCTGTCCCCTGTGCCCTCACCCTCTGCAGTCCCCTGTAAATAGCCTTAGTGATGCCCCTGGGGTGTGTGGGCAGCAGAGCTGCCCTTCACGCCAAACCCAGCCATTTACTGCCCTGCCGCTTCCCTTTTCTGCCCCGGCAGATTATGTTTTAGCTGCCAGTCACCTCCCTAAAGAACAAAATGAGAAGGCAGAGTGAGTGTCATCCAGACCTGGCACCTTTCCCCAGCCACCTATTTTTTTTTCAGAGCTGTGAACCTTGTAACTAATGCCATTTCATGTGGCGAGGCTGTTGTGTTTGGGAGGGAGTGATGGAGCATTCCTGTGCAGCGGGGTTGCAGCATCGCCTTGCCTGGGTTGTAGGATGTTGCTCAGGGCTCTTCTCATTTTGATGTGATAAAAAATCCCACTCTCTCCTATGATTTCTCACCATAACCGGGGTGAACGCATCACTCTGCTTTCTGGTGGAGTTACTGCACTGTGCAGGCAGCAATCGGCGCCCGTGAGGGACAAGCACTGATCTTGGATACAGTGTGATTTACAGCAAGGCACTGTTTCCCCTACTCTGAGACCATTTATAAGCGTCACCTGAAAGCTGATACAGGAGTTTCTTTCTGCTCTCCTGCCTGAAGGATCCCGGTGGCTTCTGCGCTGCCCTTCGGCTAAGGTGCAGTGCACAGGCAGCGATGGCAGCCTGCAGCGAGGCCTGCAGGAACTTAATCAAAGGAATCAATGAAATCTGATCAGCCCCCTAATAAATGCTGGGAAGCGAATCATTACTTTAATGGCACAACAGGAAGAAATCCATATATTCAGCTGCTGGCTGTGAGGGATTACACCATCACAGGGGCTAGGGGAGCACCTGGGCTCCTCCTCCCTGCTTGCCAGCCAGCCCAAACCAAGAGTGACCGCCGGGCTTGCAGGGAGATATTTGTGAGGGTGAGAATTCTCCTTCACACTCCCAACGCTAATTTTCTTCCTTAGCCCACTGTGTCCCTGCTATATTGAGGGTCTCTACAGCCTCATGCTTTCAAATCCGTCTCCGTGCCATGAGGGGTGAAATGGGGCTGCTGTGCTGTGACGGCGGCGAGGCTTTTGCCACCAAATTGACACGTTAGCTCCTACCTGCTCTGACCTCTGCTCTTCTGGATTTGGCAGTGCAGCATTTTGCTCCTGAGAAGCTCCTTGTTTATCCGCACTAAGAGCTGCATTGGGAGGCAGCTGCTTTCCCTTCTCAAATGCCTGCACTCATAATGACTCTCTTGTAGGTTTGTCTACGTGTGGGACACCACATCCAGGCGGATTTTGTACAAGCTGCCAGGCCACGCTGGCTCAGTGAACGAACTGGCTTTCCATCCAGAGGAACCCATTAGTAAGTCCTTCTCACCTCAAGTCAACTGGGGAAATAGTTCTGGGGCTGGCTGAACTGCTGAGCCTCTGGAAAACGGCGCCAAAATTGCCTGTGGCCCCAAGTATCAGACAAATTCAGAGGTAGCAGACTCCTGCTTGCTCCTCTCCTATAGATAGGAGGTGGGCTGGGTACGCCCTGGGGTCCGGGGTGAGCACGGGGGCTCTGTTTCTGTGTCCTGCTCAGGTGAAGAGCTGGGTGGGGGCACCCATACAGCAGCAGGGTGGCTAGTGGGCTGGGCTGGTGGTCACCTGCAGGTGGCTGTGAGCTGTGGCTTGCCTGCCGCTTGCCTAGGGCTTGTCCAGACTTCCCAAGGGCCGTACAAAAAGGTTTTGGGGTACCTAGGTTTTGAGACCAGGGATATATCACCGTATTTTTGGTGATTATATGAGGACAGTGATCACCTGGGAGCATCTCTCCAACCTGGCATCTCTTAATTTATCCAAAAGCTGCAGGAAGCAAAGGTGGCTCTTTGCACGGCAGGTTTTGTCCCCATTGTAGAGGTGTCCAGCACGTGGCACTACATATCAGCGCTGGGTGAGACAATGCTCGTGGTGGCTTTTTCAGAACCATTTTAACCACCGTGCGTTAGCTGAGACCAGATTTCCTATCAGTTTCTTGGTGCAGCGTGCGGCCCAGGCAGGACCGCAGGGTGCTGTTTGTTTCTATGGAAACACTTGCACCATCGGCCAGGTCACCACATCGCTCCAGCCAAAAATTGACAAGAGTCAACCCCGAAGCGAAGCCAAGAGCTCGGTTCTGCCCAGGATGACAGTCTCTGCAGCAGGGCAGTGAGTTATGGGTTTGTTCCTTGGTTATTCATTGCCCTGTCTTCAGATTGGAGACTGCTGGAATAGCGGAGCGATCTCTCCTCTCTGGTTTGGAGCAGATTGTTTGCAATTGTATTCTGCTGAGCTCCTCTTTGTGAATCAATCACTCGGCTTAAAATAAAAATTAAAAACCTATCCAGGCGTTGCATGTGAGTTATGCAATTGATTTCTGTTAACATCTGGGAATCTTAATCTCGTAAATCACTGCACCCGCTCCACGATACTCATCTGCACGGGAGGGTGCACGGGGAGCCAAAATGTGGGAAGGTGACAGACACCAGTCCGCGAATTCCTGTAGAAATCCCCCAAATCTCTCCTGGACTTGAACGAAACCGTTGTCGGTGTCAAGAGCAGCGCTTCTGGGTCATTCTTTTGATGTTTGTGTCTTGAATCCCCCGAAGAGCCTTTTCTGCGTGAAGGTGGTTCGGTGGTGCGTTGTAGTTGGGTACCAGCTGCATTTTGCATTTTGCCTCTTCTGATAAAAAAAAAATAACAGCTCGGGGAGGCTCTCCTGGCCAGGCTGTGCCCTCTAGCGGCATGCGGTCCCGGCGGTTTGCGGTCTGAACCTTCCTTGCAATGAAAATAACGCTTCAGGATGCTTGAGAGCGTTAACAGCGTGATTATCCGCCTCTTTTTATCCTTTTAATGCTTAGACGTTACAGGCAGTACGCCGTTACTCCTGCCTTGGGACAGAGGAATGGCAGCCACGACGCAGAGCGTGTGATTAGGTGTCAGAGTAGTAATTCCATGAAGTGGTTTTTTGGGGAGCAAATGAAATTTGGCTTGCTAGATCACTCACAGCAAGCGAAATGAGTAGTTCAATTCAAATGATGTGTCGTTAGCGGAGGTCTCAAACTGTCGTGTTTAATTTTCATATTCTTCTCTTCCCTCTCTCTCTCTCCCTCAGTACTCTCTGCATCCAGCGACAAAAGACTCTATATGGGGGAGATCCAGTGAAGCTGATGAGGAGATGGTGGGATTCGTGCCCTCGCGATCCGTGGTTTACAGAAGTCGAATCGACTTGCTGCTCACCGCTGCTAGCCCCCCTCATGCTTACGGCAGTGGGAAAACGTTGAAGCAGCTTGATGTGAGAAGCCGCCCTCTCGCAGGCTGTAATGTCTGCATGGTCTCGCTGTACAGCTTTTTTCCAACCCCCCTCCTGCCCTCTTCTTTGGGGAGGAAGGAAAATTTGGAATTGAAAGGAATTTGGTTTTGGCTGTCCCACCAACAATTAAACCCTTACCCAGATCACTTGAAATTGGTAACATTTGTTTAAAGTCCATATGTGGCTTGTATGTTCCCTGTCCGGTTTCTCTTGTTTTTTTATACGGTCAAAACTGAAATAGATAGCTTTTTACAAGAACTGTGTGGATGGAATTTATTGTTTTGTTTTACTTTTCTATTGTACAATACTAAATCAAGGCCCTCGCTCGTATATAATCCCAGAAAACCACAGATGTTAACTTCAGAAGAGCAGCTTTATTTTTTATTCATGGCAATAAAAATGACCACACTTGAAATCCTGTTTTCATCTTTTGAGTAAAATCCTGCCTTCTGTTATAAATAAATGTAAAGGGAGTGAGTTTTCTGTGACAGGCACGGTCTATTCAGTGCTCAGCGGTGGGAGTACCAGACCGGCTGCATGTCCCCTCTCCCTAACCAGGCTGGCAGGAGGGTGCTACGAGATGGTGGCAGGTCCTCAAGCAGGTTAGATCTGTACCTCATATACCTGTGGCTGACTGCTGGGACAACACAAGGGTGCCTGCACCCTGTCTCAGCTTCAGGGGGGGACCTTGGCTTCTGCCAGATCTTGCCCTACAGCCATGGCTGACTCTGCTTGCTGCACCTCAGCCCCAGCGTTTAGGCCAGAAGGGAATGGTCTGCGCTGGCTCTTTTTAGTCAAAGCTGAAACCGGTGTCAAGCCCTTGACTTGGCCCTGAGCCTCAGCTGGTCTTTGTGAGAACATGGGGTTCCCCGTGCTGTGGGTCGTTAATTAACTTGCCATGAAGACTACATGCTGCATTTCTCTTCTGAAGCTGTCCACCTCAGCTTTCATCCTTTTTTTTTTCCCCACATTGTCCCCCCACATTGTCTCAGGTTATATCGGGCATTTCTCACCTCTCACTGCATTTCTGCCCCATCCCAGAGGAGACTTCTCGAGGGCTGCTGTTCAGCTGGGCGGATGGAGTGTGGACACGCAATGCTCCCACCCCAGCAGCGCTGTGCCGTGCCATAGGACTGTCCTGCTTAGTCTTGGCCAGCGTTTGACCAGGACGAATCTGCTGCAGCCACCAGGTATTTAAGAGCTGGGAAAGGGGTGTAGTTTGTGCAGTGAAAAGGGAAGAAGCACATGGTCCCCTTGAGAGCATTTCTTCTCCCTGCTTTCCCTGCTGTGGGCAGAAGAGAAAAGCTGGAGGATGGCACGCTTGGGGCCAAAATAGACCCATCAGCTTTTAAGGAGACAGGGAAATATGGCTGCATTTTCCTGGGGAAGCGAAATGATGTCTCCTAGGCATGGGATGTGTGGCACTGTCCCTGGGGACAGTTCCTGTCCCAGCACCATGTCCTTCTGTCAGCAGATAGCTGCAGGCTGTCCCATCCCTCGAGGACGTGGGACCTTGCTCGCCGCAGTGTTTCTCTTGAAGCCCTTGGGTCTGGAGCAGAGCTGGTCTCTGCTCCTCGTTCCTTAATCATGGCGTCAAAGTGACTTTGGGTGCAGACAAGGGTGGGCTGGAGAGCACGGATGGGTTTAACTGTCAGGAAACCATGGCCCCCAACTGTGCCTCCTTCGCTGACCCTCTGCATCCATGGGTTGATGGATTCAAGCATCAGGTTTGAATGCTGGGATTCAGCAGAGCTCAAATCCAGCTTCACCGGAGTGGGTCTGGTCCTTGTCAGCTACCGACATCCACCTCCCATCATTCCCCCAACTCCCAGCGGGAATGGCAGGCAGGAGCCAGGAAACCATGGCCCCCAACTGTGCCTCCTTCGCTGACCCTCTGCATCCATGGGTTGATGGATTCAAGCATCAGGTTTGAATGCTGGGATTCAGCAGAGCTCAAATCCAGCTTCACCGGAGTGGGTCTGGCCCTTGTCAGCTACCGACATCCACCTCCCATCATTCCCCCAACTCCCAGCGGGAATGGCAGGCAGGAGCCCGCGGGAATGGCTGCTGCAGCCCTGGGACTCTGCGGTTGTCCCCGTGCCACTGCCCTCGATGGCCGTCTGTGCCCATGGGGGCAATCGGGCACGGCTGGAGCCAGGCGTCAGGGAGGTGATGGTGCAGATGTGGGAAGACCCATCACCAGATGATGGTGAACAAAGGTATCTGAACACAAACAAACCACCCTTCGCTGAAGAGGTGGGCGGAGAGAGCTGGAAGCAGGGGGAAGATTTATTTTTAACTCTGTAGAGTATTAAATAACGTGCCCTGAATTGCATTTAAATGAGAGCTGGGACTGAAGCCAGGAGCACCGCGATTCAGGATCAGACCCACCAGAGCGGGAACCCTGTGCCTGGGGACCAACACCGCGCCTCTGTCCCCTCACCGGGAGCTTTCAGGCAACGAGGGTGCCAGCAGATGGATTTAGTGCTTAATTAGACCCTGTTACAATCCTTCAGGGTTTATGGTTTTATTTGAATATATGCCCAAGTGTCAGAGGGAAGAGAGACTTTTGGGGCTGAGCCAGCGGTGCCAGGGTGATAACCCTGCAGTTTACTGAAGCTTGCTTGTTTAAAAGCAGAAAAAAGTTTTGGTTTTTTTCCTAATTCCCAACCCAGGAACCTGCAGGGAAGCGAGGGAGGAAGATCTCTCTCCCCTGGCTCCAAGTCCTGGAGGGTTTTGTTGGGCAGCAGTTGCTGCTCCCAGGGATCCCACAGACCCTGGGGGTCCCATGCAGGGTGCTCAGCAGCTGGCAGCTCCCAGCATTGGGCAGTGGGGGCTGGATGGATCCGCTCCCCACCCAGGGGCAAGCGGGTGTCACCCCCTCTGCCCTCAGACACCCCTCCATCATGTTGGCACGGATGTCCATGGAGCTGTGACCCAGATCGGGGAAATGATCCGGATTAACACTAAAATCCCCCTGGCCCCAAGGGAGGAGCTGGGCAGATCGAGCCAGGCACTGGGGCAGGCGGCCGGTTTGCTTTGAGGGCATCTCCCTGCTGCATGCGCTGCTCTTACCCGAGCACCAGCAAACTCACCGCAGCAGTGAGCACCCAGCCCAGCTTCCCCGGCAGGTCCTTGTGTCTGTCCCAGCACTGCGAGAGAAATCTCTTTTCCTCAGCGCCCAGGCACTTGTGGATCAAATAAACATTCGATACCAACGGAGGGTGAGGAGGGAGACCCGGATGGGGCCAGCTCTGAGTAATGGCTGCCAATTGCCATCTGCAATTAGAGCTGGATCGATGCCCACCCACCGGCGTTGGTGACGGATCGGACCACATGCCGACATCCCAGCCCCTCGGGAGAGCTGAAAGTTGATTTAGGAGAAGCACCTACCTGCTCCGAACGGGACACGTGTTCAGTGGATCGTAACTATGGCACTGTCGGGACAATTGGTGGATTTAATGCAATTTGCTACGGGAGTGGCACTTGGAGCACGGCAGGTTTAATGCTCTGCAGGGCCCCACTGGGCATCGGTGAGCACAGTGTGCCACTTTCTCCCGGGGCTCAGCCTTCCCCCCGGGCTCACTGCCGGGCCGTGGGGGCTGCCAGGAGAGCTGGGCACCCACTGTGGGGGGCTGGCACCCATGGCAGGGTGATTGGCACAGGACCACGGCAAATTCTTGCTGTACAAAGTGAGTACTGCACGGCTGTGCCCCGGGTGTACATACCTGTACATCCATGCACGTTTGTGCACATGCATGCATGCACATGCTCACACGTGCACACACACACATACTTACATGCATGCCGGTGCAAACATGCACATACACATGCACACATGCAGAGTAACATGCATGTGCACAGGCATTACGTGTACCCACGCACACCCATGGCCCCCTCCTTGGCCCCTGCCAGGGCCAGCCCTGCCACCAGGCCTTGGGGACAGGGCGATGCCCTGCAGTGGGCAGCGGAGCATCCAGGGGGATTTGGGGCTGGGCAGCCCCAAGGGATGATTTCCCCCTGGTTCCTGGCCACACCTGGGCAAGCGTGGCCCCTCTTGGCTCCCGTCCCATGCCGGAGCAACGCCAGCTCTGGGGCATCGCAGCAGCAAACCGTTAAAGGCATAACCCATGCGCAGAGAAAATTGTTTTCTTAAACAGGTTTATTCCTCCGAGGGAGGTATTTGCTTGAGAGATTTCCACTATAAATTAAATCTTTCCCAGGATCCAGATAAACACTCTCTGTGCAATAGAGCTGCTCTGGCAGGGGGGCTGCTGGCTGCTTCCCGGCCCTTCGGCGGGGACCTGGGGGGCTGGCAGTGACTTCTGATGTGGCCCTGTGTGGCTGTCCCCATCCCTGTCCCCCATCCTTATCCTGGTCCTTGACCCTTCAGCAATACCAGCATCAGCAAGCGATCCCAGCCGGAGGCAGATGTGGTACCCAGAGCACCCCAGCATGGCGCGGTGGGTCGGATCCTGCACTGGGTGCTGGTAATCCCCATACTGGGCACAATGGGGGCATTACCGGGAGGTCCTGGCTCCACCACGGGCAGCCCTGGCCCTGCCAACCCCTCTAATTACCAACCTGTCCTTCCTCCAGTGCTTTTCCTACCGTTTCCCACTGCTGCTCCGAGGCTCTAATGAATTTTGATACTTACAATAAGCAAGTGATAATTTCTAAAAGAATGGAAAACAATTATTTGCTCTGTTGGGGGATTAGATGATATTTAGTCTCTATTTAATGGAAAACTAATTAAATTACATGAGCAAGTGAATAGAAATTTTTTGTTAATTATGAATTTTGCGAGCTACAAAGGCTAAATGATGATGGATTCTGTAATCTGCGGTGCTTTTCGCTAGACACTGAGATAAGATGACAACTGAGAAAGAACGGCGTGAATGCATTTTAATTTCTATATCGATTCAATAACAGCTGGCTGAACAGCGATCCATTAACGGTGATCTGCGGGAGCTGACGTTGATTGGCAGGCTGATGGCTAATTATGTTAAAATTGGGGAACGGTTGGTTAAATAGATGTGTGTTTATTGCTGGAGGTGGTTGGGGAAGGCGCTTTGGTTTGGTTTGCTCCGTCGTGGTCCTTCCCTTGACTCCTGTGGGGCTGGGTGGGTGGAGGAAGCCCTGCGTGGGGTGACACGAGGTGTCCCTGGGGGCTCTGAGTCGCTGGGCTTTGGGGCTGTTTCCAGGTGAAGCGAGGAGGGATGGGTTCAGGGTCAAGGCCAGCAGCAGAGGTGCTGGGTGTGGGCTGGTGTCTGGCACCGCTAGCATGGGCCTGACGCCCAGATTTGGGCTCCCCATCACAGAGAGCATCCCTCATCCCAGGGCTGGGGTGTCCCTCACCCTGGGGATGGAGCGTCCCTGACTCCAGGGCTGACCCCAGAACTGAGGCGTCCTTGACCTCAGAACTGGGGCATCTGTGACCCCAGGGCTGGGGCATCCCTGGACCCAGGGCTGGGGCATCCCTGACCCCAGGGATGGAACATCCTTGACCCCAGACTGACCCCAGGACCAGAGCATCCCTGGCCCCAGGACTGACCCCAGAACCGGGGCGTCCTTGACCACAGGACCAGGGCTGACCCCAGAACCGGGGCATCCTTGACCCCAGGATCGGGGCATTTGTGACCCCAGGGATGGAGCATTCCTGACCCCAGCACTGCCGCATCCCTGACTATAGGGAGGGATCACTCCTGACCCCAAGCTGGGGTGTCCCTGACCTCAGAGCAGGAGCAACCCTGACCCTGGGACCGGGATGTCCCTGTCCCGAGGCTGCTCTGTCCCAGCACAGCCCAGAGGAGCCGTGCCCATCCCCACCACCTGCTCCAGCCCGGCTGCCCCATCGCAAGGCGCTGGGCTGCATCTCCTCACCTTCTCCCTTGCACTGACAGGGCTGCTCTGCCGCTCCGGCCGTTGGTTAATTAGGGGCTTCTTAGCCTGAAACCCAGAGACCTTCATCCCTTGAGCAGCAAAGGTGTGCGTATCGTGGCTTTTCAGCCAAAATCCAGCCACCCATCAGCCTCTGCAGGGATTTAACCTGAGCGAAGCACAGACCTCATCCCCATTCCCCGTTAAGGGGAATTACCCAGCCGCCTTAATTACGTGCGACCCGTGCCAATGATTTGCCAATGTATTTACCCGGCACTGATTTACATAATGCATCAGAATAAATATCTTTTGCCCATCACCATAACCCAGATAGATGGGGCCCCTTCAGAGGTGTTTTTTTTTGCCAACAAACGTGCCAAAAATCATCATTTTGTCTTGTTCTGATGACTTCGTGCCGTTAATTACTGCCTGAGTGGGTAAAAGGTGCTCACCAGCCCCCTTGGCTTTCTCTCCGCAGCAGCTCCCGTGGGCTGGCACATCCCCGCCAGCCTCTACCGGGCACATCCCTGAGCAGAGATTTGGTATAAATTTGCCCCCAAAATTCACGTTCCGAATCATTACCAAGCCTGGACAATGATTTCAACCCAAAAGAAGGGGGGAAAAAAAAATCAACCCCAAGAGCCCATGAGGAAAAGAAGAGGGAAAATAAAAGCCAAATCCAATGCCAGGGCTTGGGGCTGCAAAGCCGTGATGTCTCCTGGGTGTTTTCTATGAACCTAAAAATTCCTTTTTTTTCCCTGATTTTGCCTTCTTTAGGGCAGCAAAGAGCACCCCAGCTTGGCTTGCCCCGCACAAGCTTTGCGCCTCCTTCTTCCCCCAAATAACTCTTTGCTGGCTGCCCTGGGAGCGTTGCTGATGCTCATCCCGAGGAGTCTTATTTTATTTTTTGGCTCCCGTTTGGAAATACTGAATAATTCTGGTGACGGATACAAGTGCCCAAAGTCCTGGTGTCCCGGCAGGGGCCCAGCTCTCCACGGCACATCCCTGCCTTCACCTGAGGAAGGGGAGAAAAACCTGCTGGTGGTGTGATTTCTTTCTGCTCCAGAATTTTTTGAGGGAGAAAAAAAAGGGAAAAAAAATTTAAAAAAACAATCCCTGTGTTGGTTTTCTTGAGAAAAAAATAGACATTTTGGGGTAAAAATATCAGTTTAGTGAAAACCCGTGATTTCCATGCATTCTGTTTATAACCCTGGCAGAGAGATCTCTCCCTGGCATAAGGAGCTAGGTGCTTTTTTTTTCACTTAAAACACCCCTTTTTGGTGGAAGGAGAAGATTTGTGTACCCGGGGAAGTGATCCCACTCCTGCCCTGGGGATGGAGGGCTTGGCCCGGGCCAGATTCAGCCCCGTTGCCGGTCCTGGGGAGCTGCCAGAGCCCCTGGGTGAGCAAAGAATTCATCTGCCGCTGTGCAAAAGCCGAGCGTGAGGACGTCCCTGTGGCTGCTGACCTCCGCGGTGGCCATGGGGGACATCTCCTGTCACCTCGCCACGGGCCGTGGGGCAGCAGCGAAGCAGAGGCTCAGCCCTGGATGGAGATGGCTCCTCTCCTATCTCCATCCCAAAAGGCTGGGATGGGAGGCCAAAGCTGTACCCAGGTTCCTGGAGGGCAGGGATGCAGGGTTTGGGATGAGGCTCCAGCATCGCCATCACAATGGGTGTTGGGGAAACTGAGGCCCACCAGGGCTTGGTGGCAGCTCTGGGTGCAGGTCAAAGCACGTATCTTCACGGCTCCCTCCCATCCCCAGGAATGAATAACACGACCCTGATTTAATTTCCTCCTAATATTTCCTCTGTGGTTTTTGTCATCAGGGTTTTTTTCTTGCAAAACAAATAAAAGGCAAGGGTTGTGGGATCTGGAGGGTGGCAGGTTATGAGCGGAGCAAAAGACAAAATGTTGGGTTTGTTTCCCACCTGCTCGCAAACGAAGTTATCTCCTCGCCTTCTTGCGAAGCACCTTGACGTGCTATGTTGACCTTTTTTTTCAATCTAAAATTGATTCCTCATGAAACTCCACCTGGTCAAGAGCCAGGCAGGATCTTAGCACCATCGTATCAGTTTTCGTGATTTTACATCAGGGTGTCATGCCTTTCTCTGGTATTTTTTGGAGCTGATGGGGAGGGTTGAGTTGAGCGGATTTGCCCAGCCATTGCCAAGGAGATGCTATGGGGCGGTTGGATCCTCATCTTTTTCTGACCTATGGGATGAAACTGGTCCCTTTGCTCTGGGTTTCTCCTGTGCTTAAATCCCAGAGGAGCCCACAAGCTCGATCCTGGAGACGGGTCTGGTCCCCTCCCTTATGCACCCAGATAACTCCTAGGAGCCTGGGACACCTCTCCCCATGGGATGAGGGTGATGGGACCTTTCTCAGGCACTCAGTGAGGACCTGGAGATGATGGAACCAGGAGCGCTGGGGGTGCCAGAGTCAAGCCTGCAAGTGGGGGTGTCACGGGGGGTCAGGTCCACCGGTGGGATCCTCGGCAGCCTGCACAGCGAGGCGTGGGTGTACAGGGGGCTGGTGGAGGTTTCAGCTCACTGCACTCACTTAACCAGCCTGACACAGCGTGGAAGAACTGCAGAGGTCCCTGTGTTTCAAACCCCCACTGGTCCGGGTTCAACCACCTCTCCCAGGATCCCTGATTAAGAGCATCACTTGGTGAACCCACTGCATTTTTGCGCCATGGTTTTTACATTCATGGAAGCCAAGTGTTTTCTGCAAAGCTCCATCCTTCAGCCATGCGTGGGCCTCCCAAAATGCTCCTGGGAGCACAGAACAGCTGGGAGGGAGGGAAATTCCCACCATGGAGGATGAGGGAAAAGCTCCAGGTGTGGTAGGTGCTGTAGGCTGGTCCCAGCAGCACAGGGGGATTCATGGTCTGGCTGGGCCCTTGCAAGCTTGGATGGGCCAGGTTAGACCATGGCCAGACCAACACCCGCACACAAATGCATCTGTAAGGTTGCAGCCCCTCGGATCCCATGCAGAGCTGCTCTGACACCTAAGAGCATGTGGCACTGGTTTAGGAGATGTTTCCTTATAAAAATCAGGGCTGAGGATTAAGAAATCATGGAACTGAAAAGCAGCAAACTGTTCCCAAGTCCGTCTGCTGGGTGGCATTTCAGAACGAGGTTTCTAACGCACCAGAAAAGCAGCATCCCGGTTATGCCTTGGCAGATGTGCGCGCTCCAATCCCCCTGAAGGTGTGCTGTGAAAAAAGAACAAAGGCAAGCCGGGTGGGTGGCGGTTAGGGGCCATTTTCGCTCGGTCTGCACCCACCTCCTTGCCCAGACCTGCTGGATTTCAGCCTGCGAGCCCTCGGGGAGCAGAGACCCAAAGGCGGACGGCCGGGTGCTGCCTTGCCTCTGGCCAGCGGTCAGTCCTGGCCCTGAAGCGGCGTGTGCTGGGCTGGGGAGCAGGGCTCTGCAGGGGGATCTTGGGGG
>NW_009637964.1:0-234 GCF_000690535.1 Cariama cristata | reverse complement strand
GCGCCCCCCCAGGGGAGGTGGGTGGGGGGCCCCCGTGCTGCGGGTCCAGGCACCACGCACGGCCCGCGGGGCCGAGGGAAGGGGGAGAGCAGCAGCTCACCAGTCCTTTGCATTTGCAAATCGCCGGGATTTAACTCAGCCCCACCTGGCTCCCGAGGGGACGGAAAAAAAAAAAAATTAAATAAATCCGCGATTAAAAAGACAAACACTGACGATAACGAAAGGCGGGCGCGA
>NW_009637963.1:0-478 GCF_000690535.1 Cariama cristata | reverse complement strand
CAAGCAGAATTAAAAAGTTATTACTTATACAGAATATTTCCTTATTAACAGCACAACTCATTTTCTTATTAATATTTTTCCTCCCAATCTGAGTCTGCTTGCTTAGGTACAAAGGCAAAACTCTCTGCACCACTGTATGTACTGTGTGTCACACAAACAATGGCAACAAACTGGAATATACATTAATAACTTTTGGTACTGGATATCACTCAACTACCCAGCCTTCAAGATTCATTACCGTTCCCTACCAAGCTCTCTGTATGTTGTATCTTCCTGCCCTGGAAGTTGTTTGTCCACTCATCAACGCATTTTGCAGTAGCTGTTACCCTCCTAACTCGGTAGCACCTAAACAAAGGTTTTTGCTCTGGCTCAGTGATCTTCTGCAAGGTTCAGGTATTAAACGAGAAAAAAAGCCAACAACCCAACATTTGGAATTGGGTTAGGAATTTTAAACACCTGAAGAAAGAGATAAGAATTA
>NW_009637962.1:50539-61263 GCF_000690535.1 Cariama cristata | reverse complement strand
AAAGAAAAAAAGAAAAAGAAAAAGAAAAGCACTTGGCCTCCAGAATTCTGAAATTATCTCAAAAATTGTGAAATATTAAAATAATACAGCTAGGGCTTCTTTTTTTTATTATTTGCTACACATATAAAAGAGTACACATAGTACTCTTCATTCTTTCAAATATATTCCAAAATCTTGATGACCAGAAACTTTTTTTGTGTAAGACAATTTTAATTTTGATCATCACATGGTATTAGAAAAATAACAAATATTCTTAGGCACTTAGATTAAAAAGTGCTGTCCTTATTGTGACACGTTCAGGTTAATGAGCAGTATGAAAATTCTGCATTTGAACTTTAATTACATTGCTTTAGCATAAAATAAGACTTTCAGGGAAGGAGCAAAATTGATGAAGAAAAAAAAATTACTTAAGATTGTCCTGTACAAACTTTTAAGAGTTGTTAAAACACAATCTCAGGATAGAAAAAGGCCTAGGAGTAAAAAATCCCAAAAAGAACAAACCAAAAAAAGCCCACAAAAAAGCTCAGATAAATTTTAAAAATACAGGAAAAAGAGGACAGGCAGCTAGCCTTTTAACTATGACTTCTTTAAACATCTGTGTGACTGGGCCTTGCTCTTACATTTGACTGCTGGTGCCTGCAGTGAAGCAGGTGCTGTATGATGAAAACTTTGAAGTTCAACCTCACAGTAATACCAAATATGGATCTTTTACTAATTGCAACAGGAGTATCATATAAAGAGAAACTATGCCTTAGCAATTATTAAACAAACTTTTCAAGCTTATGAAGCCATTCGCAAAACCCATACAGACCATTCTTACCGCTTCCTCAGCACGGTCACCTTTCGCAGTGAGATAGGTCACTCTGAACTGCTGAACATTGTAATCTGAAATGTCCCATATCACCCTCAGACTTGAAGTTGTTTCATCATCTACCACAAGGTTTCTGATTCCTGTTCGAAAAACTAAAGCCAAAAATATTTAATTAATATTTTCTCAACTCTATTTTTAGATTTTAAATTGTACTAATTATGACCAAGTAGCTGAAAGCTCTACTGAAGTCACAGTGGGTCTGCAGATCCACGGTGGGGCAAACTCATACAGTCATACTTGGGCTTAATAACATAAAAACTTTAACCATTTAATAAAATAATAGTTATCCTATACTGCCATTAACATATAATATCCCATCTGCTTTGTTTATATTACTCAGCTTATGCAGCTTTAGAATAATCAAAACTCCACTGCAGCTAGAATGCTACAGAAGAGAAATAATCCAGAACTGTTGTTCCTTAGAAGTCAGTTTTCTAATTCCAGGGAAAACAAACAGAACATTCAAAACTAAACAAAACTCTGAGGAGTTTCCAAGCTCATATTTATTAGAAGAGCGTGCTGAATTTTCCAAACTAGTCTCTGTATTCCTAAGTAATACTGTTGGTATCATTCAGGGTCCCTACACTGTGTTATAGGTTGGCTCCTCATCCATACACGGCACGTTCAGGAAGCTGGCCACATGCAGAAAGGTGGTGCAGGAGTATGACAGTGTTCATCTTTCACTGGTGATGTCCCTTGCCTGGGGTCTACACCTCCTCAAGATCTGCCACGGCAGTGTGTTGACCACATGGACCCGCAGGAATTGGGGTTATCAGCTCCTTGGTAATATCACAGCTCTCTGCCCCAAGATCAGGGTGTGCTTGTGGGGAGCCTTAGCTCTTTGCATTCAGCATTTATACTGTTGACATTTGCTCTGTTTACCTGCTGTGGTGGGCTTAGAAGTTGTGGTACTGGTTGTAGTCACCATGGTAGGTATTGTGGTAGTCCTTTCAGCTGAAAAACAATACTCAGCTCACTAACAATTCAACAAGACATGAAAGTCACAGTATTTATCTTGTATTTCTAACTATGACAATGAAACTATGCGCTCACACCTACAAGTATCCCACACACTTTAGGCATTTCAGAGACTACAAGGGAACTATTCATTTAGTTTGCTTTAGGCACGTATACTTGCAGGATTAGCACTTAGATCTACAGATAAGACATAATTGTAAACTATACAATTAAATAAGAATGCATATAGTTTCCCACATTTCTGGCTGAACTATGCGTAATGACTTCCACTATGGCCATTTGTTAAGGTTGAAAGATTTTAAGGGTGCTTCACTTCTGTCCAAGCGAAAAACAGAAAGTATACTCAGCAATACTGGGCAATACCAGTATCATTTGTTTGGGTAAGAGCTTCTTCTCATAACAGAAGGTTCAAGACTAAGCCTGCAATTAAATTAGTAAGAATCAAATAAATTTTTGAATTTACACATGAAAAACATCGTTGTTTACTTGACCAAGTTACTATCCATAAAAAGAGAACAGATAGAGCAATCTAGCTGAAATGCTGGCAACTGTTTAGATTATATACTATAAAATACATGGTATGGGATTTTCAAGTTTTATCTTTGTTACTTCCATGTTAATGTCACAGGATGCCTGTGTAAGCTTTTTGCACCACTGTTTCTGCCAAGAGTGAATTCACCTCTAGTGAGTATAAATTACATAAATAAGAAAGAAAAGAGTATACTGTAAATGCCAAACATCTTAAATGAAATTCTTGTAAATTATTTACTTTAAAACATTTAAACACCCCCAAAAATCTAATACATCTTCTCATAAGGAACCCTGTTCAAAGACTAAATATTGAAATGTAGGATGGAAGACTATTTACTCAGATCCAAAGGTTATTAATACCACAGCTCAGATAGGGAGCCAAAGCATCGTTTTGATTCAGTGCCATCTACCACATAATATTAAATAAGAAAAGCACAAAATACAGTCAGCAAAGCCCTGGTGCTAAACTACCACATTCTTCAATATTATTGCTACCCAAAGATGGACTACATTTTAAATATAAGATATATGCATTAAATTTAAATCACTTATACATGTTTAAAAATTACAATCAAGTGTTTGTCTTACATGTAGCTCCAAGAACAGCAACAACTTCACTTTCACTTTCATCATCAAAAACCGCCAGCAAAGAAACTTCATATTCTGTGTTGGGCAACAAACCCTCAATAACATGACTGTCTGTGTCTCCATTTATGACAACCTAAGTAACACAGCAAGATTAAAGAAAATCAATTATGCATTTGATTAATTTATATGAATTGACTGAAATAAAAGAAGGAAAATGGATTTTCCTTTAAATTAAATGAAATCTACACTCAGATCTGCCCACAGAATTTATTAGCTATGTTGAAATAAAAAATTTCACAGAGTACATCTGGAAAAAACATTGTTAAGAATACTTATTTTATATACTTTATTATTTTGTGGTTAGCTTGATCATTCTAATGTGTAGTCTTATACTTTCACCCACAACTAATTAATTGCTAAAGCTGACCATCTGCATTTCATTTGAAAATCACTAAAATTCAGAACATTCATCAATGAAAGCAACATAACAAGGTAGATTAACTTTCATTCATAATTCTACCATTCAAGTACTGTTATGACAGATGTATTCAGCATCTCCACAGCTTCACAAAATGCTGTTTCTATACTAGAATTATAACCGGAGTTATGGTCCCACACCTCTGAATGCAACTTTTGTTGGAAGGGATCAACAGACGGGCAAGAGTTGGAGCTAAAGGAACTGTAAAGCAGAATGCAAGGAGCCTGAGCAGTAATTCTGGTGAAATGGGGTTTGGGAATAGTTTTTAGGTTACACAGACAGATACTACAATAACGCAACCCTTCTCTAGGTTAACACTGGCAAGTTTTTAAAGGTGGCCACCGTATACACAGAATCAGAGTAAGACTTATAATGGAAATCAAACAATAGATATGTGCTGCATAAAATCTACTACAGTCGTTAGCAGAAACAGTGAATTGCACTTTATTCTTTTAATTACCACAGGAGATTTCCTGAGTTGGTCCTGGGGAAGAGGGACCCATAACACAGCCACAGACCTTCTGAACTCAGATACAGAAAACAAAAGCAGAAAGAAACGAGTTGGGGCCATTCCTTCTACAACTATCAAGTAATGAATTAGGCATCCCACGCTGTACACTTTCTGGCATAGATTTTCTTGGGAAAATTTCAGAAACAAGGTTGCTGTATACTTAAATATATTTTTTTTTTTTTTTTCAGAAACAGTCTAGCTATATACTAAGTAGGTACAAGTAATACCTTCCTTTCCAATTCTCCAGAGCCTCTAGTTGTGTATTGAATCATTATAAAATACCTATACATAGTTACTAGCTCACACATAACTTTGGCATACTTTCTGAAGCATCACTTCCATTGCCCTCCATTCCCTGCTAATTTAGCCTTCAGAGAAGACCACTAAAAAAGAACACAAAGTGCTGAACTTTCAAGTGGAGAGGACAAATAACAGAAGTCAGAATAGTAACAAGCACGACGAGTGTAACAGCATGCATTCTCTACTGTAACCTAGAAATAAAAGGTCGCTCTTAAATTTATTCTGGTTTTTTAGCACCAACACCCCAATAAATACTCCTCACCCATCAGCAGTGTGGATGAAGTAGGCTGAGGTGTGTGTAATTCTCACCACTGCCCCCTGACCCAGCTAAGCTAATTGGCAAGTTGGGTCTTGGGAGAAAGACAGAGGGAGTGCACGTCATTTCTTTGCATGACTGATCACTTAGCTGGGAAAGAAGCTTAAAGAGGCAACAGCCTGGAGGTATTGTGCTATCCTAGGTCTGACCCCATTAGAGAGGTCATGCAAGGAGAACAAGAAAGCATCTTGGGTATTTTTAATATTTAAAGGCACTAAAATATTAGGGCCTCCAGCTGTTCTTAGTGAATACAATGAACAAGCAGAACCTTAACAGTCCAAATATTTTTTGATCATTTATTCTCACACTCAAACATAGATATCATAAATCTCACTTAAAAATGCACATGGCTTAAAGGGATTCACTGACAGCTACTCACTGGAACTTAAACAGAAACAGAAACAAAACAGTAGAAAGAGAAAATGCTAGGGGATGACCTGTGTCCACTCACTCATCTGCCAGCTCCTTCTTTTCCCTGCTCACTCCTGTAATTTCTTCCTCTCTTGCATGCCTACCTCTCACTAGGTGAAAGGGAGGAAAAAATCAGGCTAAGCTAAATTTACAGAAAAAAATGCCACATAACCTAAGCTGCAACGACTGCTTTCTGCCCTACTGCATGACAAAATTATGCATGAAACCTAGGGCCAGGTGGGAAATGTCGTCTTCTCCACTGAGTTCTGTACCCAGATAAACAGTTTGCAGATGTGGCCTCTCTTCACAGTGCTGATGCCAAGAGAGCAAGATGTTTAGGAGAGTTATTAAAGATTGAGGAGTACAAAAGAAGTCAAAAGAATGAGTAAATAAATTTTAAAGAGACAATGAGACAGACTATGAAAGATGAAAATTTGGGAAGGGAGAGAAAGCGTCTGTCTTTTTCTACTTGGAAAAAGAGAATAAAACAGGAAAAGCTAAAGGGATGAAAAGTCATTTAAAATTTGAGACTGATGAAAATGGCACTATGGAAAAGATGCACAAAGGCCTAGAGCAAAAAATACAGCATGAGGGGGAAAAAGATAAAGAACCATAAAGAGGAATAAAGGAACAATCTAATAAATTAACTATGTGTAAACTTTTCCCTCTGTAACATTACGTAACTAAGGCTTCACAGTCAATTTTACTGTGGCCAGCACATTAGACAAATGTGGAGCTTTATGTGAGGACATCACTGCTCTAGCTCAACTACCGTCATCATCTTCACAGCAAAGTGAAGAACATGAACCTCTAAAAACTGAAGTAGCACCAAAAAGCAATGCTGGTTCTATGGTAATTGGCACTTTATAGACTAGATTATTCACAAAAGATGTCGTCTTTCCTCACTTCCTCTTCAAAAAGAAACTGGAATTTGGTTTGATTTCAGTTTACAGAGTTTTGCAGTGAGGCAGATCTTTCTGTAAGTCAATTGGCCATATTTAATTGGCAAAAGTTGCAGCATAGGTGTCCTCAGAATGGAATTCCCTCTTCTGTTTCACACTCTCAGAAAGTCAAGACAACTCACCTCTTCAGATTCCCCCCCATCCAAAGGAATCCATGCCAATCTGTAAAAAGAAATATCTGACGAGGTGGGCTTCCAGCTGACCCTAAAACTATCTGTTGATGCTTCATCAATTTCCAAATGCTGGGGAGCTGGAACTCTTTCTGCAAAATATTACACAAAAGAAAAGTGAGAGTAAATTATCCTCCAAGACTTGCATATATGGCAACATCAAGCACGTATCATTTTACTCACAGTTTGTTACAAAGAGTATAACATGGGAGGCAGATAAGAAAGGTACTACAGAATTCCTTGCACACTTATTTGTACTTAGGGAAAGGGAATATACACAATACATACTCTATGTACTCTAACTGGACAAGCCTCCTTGTCCTTTCTCCCCTGAGGAAGCTCCATGCAACCCTCAGCCTCTCTCCTTTGATCAGAGCTCTGTGCACCATGCTTTTTTCTTTTCTTCTACCTCAAAGCAAAGCCCCAATCTCTGCCCTTTCTAGAGACTGCATGCATTTCCATTTGCAGTTTGCATGTGAGTCGCAACCTCTTGTTCCATACATGTATGTTCTCCCTTCCTCTTCCACCTCATGTTTCTCTTTCCTCCCTCAAAGTTCTTCTCTTCTCATTGTTATGCTGGAAAGCATTAATAAGTGTCATCAGCCATTTATTTAATGCAGAACTACAGTTACAGAAACTATAACTGTGTTAAACAGATTACCAGACCTTTAAATGTCTTATATTTTCTCCTATTGGTGTTCCAGTTTCTCTGTATGTATATAAGGTTCTACCCTTTATTGCCTAGATAGTTCACCTGTTAAATGTATGATTCAAAACTCATCACACTTCAGCTGGAGACACAAATGCCATCACACCAAATGATGCTTCAGAAGGCTGGGGAGACAAATGCTTTACCATATAATTGCAATAAAAGATGTTCTAAAATGGCTGATTGTGGAAAGACTTAAGAAATGAACCTTATCCACAGAAATGTTTTCATGATATCAAGAGATTACTCCCATGAGTAAGGACGCAATTGGCCCCATAACAAGGGAGCAAAGAAGCAGAAAACTCCAATGAAAATAACAGAAAGCATTTCATATATCCGAATTCACAGCCAGAGACACTTGCTGTTACTAGTCTTACTTTCCAGTAAAGTAAGAGAATATAAAAATTCTTCTTGGAAAGCCTTCAAAAGTTCCGTAATACTTACTTGTGGTAAAGCTGCCAGTAAGTGGTTCAGATTGTCCTTCATCATACAGGGAGAAAATAGCAACAGTATACTCTGTAAGGGATGCCAGATTTTTTAGAGAATGGGTTGAAACACGACCAACTTCCACCTAGAGAAAACATAATTTACAATAGATATTGATCATACAATTTATATTATCAGTGTCTGAAATTCTGCTGAGTAATAATGATACAGAAAGAGAATGTAATGTGATTAGTAAAGAAATTCTGTGAAACTATGAAAAAGTATAAATTCAGGGCCATAAAAGTTGACAAAATCAATTAAAATAGACAAACTAGAGAAAAGGAAAATTTTGTTTGTGACAAACTAGGGAAAAGAAGAATTCAGCCTTAGTAAGGCTAACTCACTAGCTCTCATATCAGCACTGTGTGTTGGAACCCAGAAGGGGAAGGAAATTTTTGGGCTACTGAATCCAGTGCCTTATCATTGACAATCATTTCATAAACCATTATGTTTAACATTTGTCAAGAAACAAGATGACAGTTTCATCTGGTCTCTATCGAGGCTGCAGTTAACATGACTTTGCCACGGATATAAAACTCAAAGCTGTATAAAGTCACAGTTTATCAGTCCAACTATTCAGTGCCACATTAGCTCAACACCACAGGGGAAATGCTACCGATGCAGAGCAAACAAATAAATGCCACCGGCTCCTTGAACAGACATAAAAGAAAAGTTAAGAGGTAAATAAAAATCTGATGAACATTCACTCACACTATAAAGTATATAACCACAAGATTGAGATGTCCAAATACCATTGTGATGAGTACAGGCAGATGAATTATCTATATTAAGGGTAATCAATAGGAAGAGGTTAAGTGATTTCTAATTTAAATTTTAAGGGACCTAGCAGAAAGAAAAGACACAAAACATTGCACAGGTATGCTCTCTTCTAAACTCGGGAACAGTATCTTCAGGTTTAGTACAACATTCCAGAAGAAACATAATTACACCTAACTACTATTAAAGACTTTTTTGGAGTGCCAAGTTATCCATGACAACTTATTTTGTAGGAGATCTGGACTGTTTTAATAATTGAACACATTTACTGCAATTATTTTTTTAAAACTTATTCTGTATTTTTTCAGATTTCTGTATTAATATCATTCCCTCCCATTTTTCATTCTGTCACAGAATTCATACTGCTAAAAGCTCTTATAAAGCACTTTGAGTAACAAGGCATAAGTAAATATTGCTTAAGTAAATTATTAAATGCAAGAGTCTAAGTTAGAACATCTTGGTATCACCTTAACATTCTGTTCAAGCCAAACTCTGTTTCTAGGAAGAGAGTTTTCAATATATAATTAAAGCAATAAATGTTAAGAAAATGTGGCAAAGTCTTCAGACAGTCTTTTTGAATGAGCTTGAGTCCATGACATATGATATATCGAAAGTATCAATATCTGGACTGAATCAAGAATAAATATTTCTATACCCCTCATTTAGTCAAGATGCTGCACCTACAAACCATTGTTCACACGAGTAGTTTCCTTCAGTTTAGGTGCGCCAGCAGTAACTGTTCTGGTATGTAAGAAGTTCAGAGTACTGTTCCCCACACATATGAACTACTCCAAAAGTATACCCGATACTAATCAAATGCTTATTTGCACTAAGTTTCAGAATTCTCTAGCAAATCTTTTGTTACAGCTAGCAAGGTAGCTTTTGTTTATAAAAGTTATCCTTAATAATGACAGACGTTTGAGGAGGTCTGACATTAGTTAAGGGAAGAAAGCGGCTAATAACTTACCTCATTAGTTTCTGTTCCATCTGTTTTAACGTACATGATGCGATAGCCATTTACATTTTTGGAAGCATGATCCCATGTTAGCTTAGCACTGCTGTGTCCAACATCAGAAAATTTCAAGTTTGCTGGTGGACTTAGAGGCACTTGAAAAGGAAAGAGATAAAACCATGAAAGTGATTCCATATTTTTCATGTCTTGAAAATAAACACCACATTTTCCATTCAAAAAATTATATCACCAATATTTACATTAAAAGACACACATCGATGGAGCTACAGAAGTACTTAAAGGCAGGTAAAATGGCTTAGCTCTCTGCTGAAACAGAACTTCCAGTCTTGCTAAGTGCATCTCAACTAATATTGAAAAAGAAATAAATTATGTTACTGTTCATAGGAGACATCATAGCAAGATCTAGCCTTGCAATAAATTTGTGTTTGTATTTGCGAATTAATTTAATTCAGCTAGATCTTTATCCTACATGCATTTGTTTTTCATGAGTATCCCAGCTAAAATATTTCATGACAGTAGTATTTTGGCAAAAAACTTTCAAAATCCTAAAAGTCTCTGACATAAGGGCAAGTTTCTCCAAAAAGCATAACCAGCTCAGAAGATCTCCAAAGACGCTATTTTTTTTTAACCTCTGCTTAACCTTTCCTCTTTTATTACAGAAAGAAACTGTTTCATAATGGTAAACCTCAGTTAAAGCCATATTTATATACCACATATTCCTTGACTGTCACGAGCTGAAGGAAAACAAGGTCATGCAAGAGAGAGTCTCAGATTGCATCCACTTTTCTGTCACACCAGAGAAAGCAATTTGTGCTGTTACTCTAAGCAGTAGGTTCTGTATTAGCCCAACATCTGCTAATTTTCTCTGAATTGTGAAACCTTTCTTTATCCATCGTGCCTTCACACACAGAGATGCCTTACCAATCCATGTGAACAGATAAGTATCAGCACTTCAGGAGCTGTTTCCCTCACACAAGAGCACATGGGAAAAGCAAAAGATAAGAAAACCCCATATATTATGTGGGATCTTTAGCCAGACCATATATCGACTCAGAATCTGCAAGCAAACACCTAACCAACTTAGGAACAGTCAAGTTAACTTGGCTATGCGAAAAGAGAAGACGAGAACATGTTGGAATTGTATTAGATAGGTTTGCCACACTTCCTGGCATTCAGTATATTCCTTTGAGTCTAGTGAAGGGAGTATCACGTGCTGGCTTGCCTTTCTACTTTCTGTCAGTTGTGGAATGCACTTCATTTCACCATCCAAGGACATACCACAAAATGCTTCAGTCTCAGCTCTTTCCTTTTGGAACCAATGTCCTGACAATGTTGCTCTCAACCATACAGGCAGTCCTGATGCCAGAGTTAGGTGATATTTATAGTGAGTCTTGGATAAATCCTGGCCCCCAAAAGAAACCACACCCCAGAATGAGCTTGTGATCTTGCCTCTGGCACTGAGAAAGGTTTCGCTACAGTAACTGAGATGATACAGTACATAGAATAATATTATTTACTAAATACAGAATATCAGATACTACTCATAATACTACAGCAAATTAGGCAGATCACTCTCCAGGCAGATATATGTTCCAGGAAGAAAATACTAGGTAGCCTATTCATTAGTTGAAAGCCAGAAATAATCACACTGAAAGAAAAAAAA
>NW_009637962.1:0-50508 GCF_000690535.1 Cariama cristata | reverse complement strand
AAAAAAAAAAAGAGTAGTTAAACCTGAATCCGGACAGGGAAGACATTACCATTGAACACTGACCATGTGGGACAGGTCTGCTCACCAAGAGTGTTCTCTCCTCTCATATTACCCCACTGCTTGGTCAATCAAAGCCTGTTAGAAGAAGGTTTATTTGAATAGGTGCATACGGAATGTTAGAACCAATCTTCTTTCATATTACAGTGCTAAAGATCAGAGTTGGCTGCACTGAGTTACCCTAAAAATAAATGAAGGTTGCAGGGTAGTTAGGGTTTTTTCAGTCTGGTCTGGTAACAGTAGTGATGATGGGCTAAGTAACATATGTTACTAGCTTCTGTGATCAAATGCTGTGGTCACAAATCCTCAGCTTGTGCCAATGTATCTGGAATCTTCCATCCAATGTGTTAGCCAAGTTTAGAGTTGTGCAGCCTCCAAGATCATATGACATGAAGTGAATTCGGGCTGGCACAGTCATAAACTACATAAACTACTGTTTAGGATAAATGAAACCAGATATTGGGCAGATATTGACCAAAAGCGGGGGGTGGGGGGGGGAGCGGAACAAAAGGAGAAGGAGCAAGAGACAAGGAGACGGAGAAAGGGGTAGAGGAACAAAGAGCCAAAGATTTGAATCTCCAAGTGTTAAGAACCTTCATTTAAAGTCCACAAACATGCCCACGTTGCAGTAGTTTGCTATCGGCGCTTCTCTGTCTACAACTGTCCTCTCAGAGATGACCCAGTTCGAACAGCGTTCCTAGAGCTTCTTCCACCATTACTTGCTGACTTTACAAGCAATCGCTCTGTCCCTTCTTTTTCTTAGCACTCACATGCCTGAGCTTCTCTCACCTGTTAAATGTAAGTCACTTTCACACTGGCTTACTCATGCCAGGAGCACAAAAAAGAGGAAGCAATCACTCCGCTGCTGGGAGCAATGAAGATGTCACTGAATGCAGTCCCAGAAGTATCCCAGCAGCACAATCACTTATTTTTAATTCCTTTGTCTTCCAAATGCTGAGGCTATTTAGAGAGCTGACATACAGTGCTGTGTACAGTTAGTAGAGGACAGAATTTAGCTGGCAAAATTCTTGCTGCTTATTAAAAACACACCATCTATCATGAGTGCACAGGCACTTTCCAGCCCTTCGTTTACCAGATGTTAGGCAGCAGGGGTTGGACAGAATCTTCTCTTTGCTTCTTTTCCATCTGTACTACTACTGAGCCAGAGGAATGAACTTCTCCATCTGAGCAGGCTCCCACTGCATCTGGTTCTCTGACTACAGGAGGCTTTAGCAGAGTAATTTCAATTTAGCTCTACGTGGTGACCTTCATTCACCTTCAGCAAGTTCAGAAAACTGTCAGTAGTTCCACCAAGATCAACAGGGATATTCATAGTACCACTACCAACAAGAGAGAAGAGTTCACAGTCCTGTTCCAAAACCAAGCTGTTTTGTAGAAACTCACATCCTCAGCCTCTATAAATTAAGTATTCGCATTGAGAAACTTCAGTACAGTTAAGACCTTGCCCTATGGACTATTCAAATCACATTTTAAGATCAGATGCATGCTCTAATATGTGTAAACACTATTCTGAAGTTTTATTAACACTGAGGTAAATACAGGTATGTGCTACCTACATGTAGTTTCTTGTCCTGTGAGGGGATCACTAGCTTCTTCTCCAAACATGGCATAAACTGTGACTGTATATTCTGTATTTGGCAATAGTCCATCCAGTTCAAGATCTGTTGAGGCCTCCCCAATTTTTATCTAAAAATACCATGAATAAAAAATACATATTATTTCTGAATTAGCTCATGATGGGGAAGAATATTGTTTACACACTTGAAATTAGAGATGTGATGAAATGCTCTGCTGAGCATTTATCTGATACTGTGCCTGTGGTACTTGGTCCAAGATTTTGAGATTTTTGCACAATAATCAAAAGAACAAAACTGTCAAAAAGCCAAAAGCCAACATATAGGTAAGAGGACTTTAAAACTAACTAGTCACATTAGCAATGACAAAATAGTCCTCTCTAGAACACACAACTACTAAGGCTTTTTCATTCCCAGCTACACTTTGGTTCATCTTCGGTCATAGGACTGAAATTTCATAGCAGGAATTTATCTCCGTGCACATCAAGGCTCAGATTTGCTGCTATTTAAGGTGTTTATAATTTTTCTCCTCCACCTCTTCACTGAAAGCCACATTAACATGGACTGACTTATTTATTGCAAAAAAGTCTTTCTTCGGGGTAAGGCTCAGCGCTCCTGAATCAGTCAGTTTTCAGGGAGGCCCCATTTTAAAGAGAATTATGTGCTCACAGCCACTCATTTAGCAGAGAGCACAAGTCCATGCGAGATTTCAGTAGCTTCCTATACTCTCCACAAGTTTGCATGCCTCTACATGCTTTTTAATGTTCCTGCTTGAACAGAGATGTTGTACATAATCTTAACTATACATATAAGAAACTTGAGCATAAAAACTTTGAAATCCTAGACCAGAAGTTCCATTGGAACTATGCTAGCAACTTTAGAAAAGTCTACAGTTTTTACTATTTTAGTGATAGAAGACTGGACTTTACCTTATCCCACCTTCTTTTCCTTCCAAATATATCTTCTAAAAATCACTTTTGATGGAAGGCATCATTTTTAAATTTAAAAATCAAAGTTGAACAGAACTAAAAGAAAACCAATAAAGGTCACACCTGCAAATTTTATTAACTTTTTAAGGTCCTGATGAGAACAAAGGCTAAACTTCATATTCTTCTGACAACACACTTAGAAAATATCTTAATTTTACTTTATTTTTTCTTCCTTTGAGTGTTAGTTCTATATGATCATATAGTATCACCTGATATATCATTTCAAAAGAGTCACTTTAATTCAGCTGAAATTGTTGAATTTTTATGGCAATGACATATAAAAATAATCAACTGGTACTTGCACTTTATTCATAGTCCGTAACACTTACAGTATTTAAGGCACTCATGGAAAAAAAAAACCAAAGTAATTGCTAATCAAGTTGGATGTTAAAGGCCATGTATTAGTTTATTCTTTGAAAGAATTATTTTTTGAATAATTGCTATTCAAATGAAAGCACAATACATCACCTCCTTCTCATCTGCTGCGAGTCCTTCCGTGAGGGGAGCATATAGGATCATGTAACCTGTGGCTCCCGCTACTCCATTCCACTTCGCTCTCATGCTGCTCTGTGACACATCGTACAATTGCAGATCCGATGCCATTGGCAAGGCAACTACAGTGGAACAAGAGACAGACACTTCAGTTGTCTCACTTGAACAGCCAGCTATTCTTCAAACAGCTTATTTTACCCCAGGAAATTACAAGAGAATATAGCTACCTCCAGGCATAGAAGAGTTGTCTGTATGCCACAACTATGTAGAGCTGATTAGTACATAAAAGAAAGCAGAATTAGAGAAACAAGGAAATGATGACCTAACCAATTCTATGCCAGAGCAGAGTTACCCCTTACAAAGAATTTCAGCTCTTTGTCCTAAATAGCTTTGAACATTTCAAGCCAGCAGATTTCTGTTCTTTAAGCGCCAAATCACTCTGTTCAGATCTCACCCTTCCTTCTCCCTGATCTGCAGGAGGATGACCACTCACTATTGAAGAATGGGCACGGTTGCTATTAGAAACAAGTAGCAGTCCTCAGAGGTGGCTCTTTCTGGCAATAGCTCCCAAGCCAGACCGTGGGAGAGACACCATGAGGTAGGACACCCTGGAAGAAACCCTGAATGAGCACACTGTGCACGTCAAATATATTTTGACTACAAACTGTTGTGTGTTTAAGGCCTGGACTGTCCATACTGGCTCCCAGGCCTATGTCAGTGGGATTATGCAAATATGGGTGAGATCTTCCACTGCAAATCATGGCGAATGCTAACCCGGTGAGCACAACTAAGCAGGCTGAGTGAAATTCAAATATTATTAGGTTTACTTGTGAATTTAAGGCACTGATATCAGAATGTAGCATCAGTCTGGGTTCCTGAATATTTCTTTGTATTTCTGTAACTCTTTGGCGCAGCATTTTGCACTTCTCTGACTGACCTCACTTTCTTCCTCTCACAGAATAACATCCCAAGGCCTCTCCACCGCTGTTACATCATTGATGGATCCCACCAAAATATCCACTCATTGTAGAGATATAAGAGAACTTTGCCTGCTTCTTTAGAACTTCTACACTGAGAATAGTCCCTAAAATACCTCAAAGTGTCTGAAAAAAACAGAAGGCAATTGATAATTGATATCAAATCTTTGCTATTAGGAACTCGGAGAGACTGTAATAGCCTGGACATTAAGCCTCTGCAAAGCTCTGCTTTGCATGTTGCTGAAGAATCTGATCTGCAAACAGATTCAGCAACCAATTCTAATTACAATGCTAATAATTCACACAGCTTCTCTAATCTCCTTATCCAAACAAAATTGCAGCCTATGTAACTGACATCTCCAAGAAGCAATATGTCTATTACGTTATGTTCAACAAGCTCTAACAGAGCTCTTAACTTCCCATATACAAAACATGACACCTCGTCCTTTCTTGTTCATTGAGGCCATTCACTCAGTCTGTCGTTCAGGTCTGTAAATGTGGGCAAAACTTCAACCCAGGCCTCTGTCTAGATTTTCACTTCCAAGTTACTCATCTACCTTCACCTCCACAGCCTACCTCCGTCCTGTTTAGACCCTTGTTGATGTGTTGACTTACATTCCTGTGAATTCCCGCAATTCCCCTAATTATAGGCAGAAAATACCCATAAACATTTTCAAATGTACTTCAGTCTTCCCCCCCTCAGAGCTCCACTCAGACCTCTGATACCTACAGAAAGAAACTGCATGTTGATATATTCTGAAGGCACGTTCTGCCACATTGTCTCATTCCCATTCAAACTGCCCTAGGATCACAGAGAGAGTGTCCATCACCCGTCCTTTTCCTTATTTTGATTCTAAAAAACTACAAGAAAAGTATCCTCTAACTCTAACTTATGATTCTATTTTAACTCTTCCAGATACTCTGGCAATATAAATCATAATTAACAAAGAGGTAATTGGAAATTAAACAAGTAGCGTGTTCTACTGGAATTTTCAGCTGAAGAGCTCAGAATCTCAAATATAAACATCCAATAGACAATGCTGATTTGCATCTTGGACAGTTACCAGAGTATCTTAATACTCTGTTATCTTAATACTCTGGTAACATATGGATAAATTAAACCTACTAAAAAACAATTGGAATAAACTAAAACAGGTAAAAATATATTTGCAGCAAATTAAAATGTGAATGCATTTCATATTTATTTCAAGTTAGAAGTAACTATTAAATCAGAAGCCTTTCTAATTATCTGTACATTATGCATATGGAATATGTCTATTTAGATTTCACATATCTGTAAGCTGTTTTCAATGTTCTATACGAACAAATGTGATTGGTGGTTATTTTAATCTGCCAGTATCTCACACAAAGTCAGGAATGTAAACTACAATTTTCCATAGTTCTCCCTTAGGACAGTAAAAAATACTTTCAAACTGCAGGTATTTTAGGATGTGGAGTGATTAATACTTGCACATGCCAGACTATTACTTCCAACACACTCTCAAAGACAGCTGTATAAAATGCTTGATGCTGCATGACCTTGGGGTGTGATCTGATCAGATCTCAGAAAGCCAGCAGAGTCGGGCTCCGTCAGAACTTGACTAGGTGACTTCAAAGGAATACCAAGTGCAATACAAAACAATCCTGTTGGCTCAGTATGTGACTGTTCTCTCTGTCTTAATAAATTAAACAGGTCCTAACACCATGTTATGGGGTATAACATGGCTGGAGATGACATTTTGGAAGACTGAGACTAAAATGGAAGTATCAAATAATTTTATATGATCCTATTTTATTTTATTTTCAGATCAGGAAGATCAGCACTGACACAGAATCAAAGAACCATTGAGGATGAAGGGCACCTCTTCAGTGCCTAACTAACTTCCCTGTTCAGTCAGGATCAGCTAGAGCAAGTTGCTCAGAACCATATTCAGTTGGGTTTTAAGTATCTCCAAGAATGCAGACTCCACAACCTCTCTGGGCAACCTACTCCAGTGTTTGACCACCATCACAATAAAATTGGGCCTTCTGCTCAGATTTAATTTCATGTTTTTTTAATTTGTGTCCATTGACTCTTGTCCTGTCAGTGGGCGCCACTGAGAAGAATGTGGCTCCCTCTTCATTCCCTCTCATCAGGGATTTTTACACATCGATAAGGTCACCCTGAGCCTTCTCTCTTCCAGGTTGAATTGCCATCACTTAGTCTCTCCTCTTACGAAAGATGCTCCAAGCCCTTAATCATCTTTGTGGCCTTTCACTGGACTCACTCCAGTAAGTCCACGTCTCTCTTGTCCTGGGGAGCCCAGCACAGGACCAAGCATCCAAGTGCAGCCTCACACAGAGAGGGCAAGAATCACCTCCCTCAACCTGCTGGCAATCCTTTTCTAATACAGTCCACATTCTAATACAATCCTTCATTGTGACAAGGGTGCATTGCTGGTTCACAGTCAGCTTGCTGTCTACCAAGACCCTTAGGTCCTTCTTTGCAGAGCTGCCTTCCAGATGGTCACTCTCCAGTGTGTACTGATGCATGAGGTTATTCCTTCCCAGGGGCAGGACTTTGCACTTCCCTTTGTTGAACTGCATGAGGTTAAATACGTTTTCCCCTTCACATATCCATGCTGACTAATTCCAACCACCTTCTTGTCCTTCATGCATTTGGAAAAGGGTTTCAAGGATTAGTTGCCCCATCACTTTCCCAGGGATTGAGGTGACAATGACTGGTCTGTAATTCCCCAGATTCTGCTTCATGAAGGATTGACATTTGCTTTCTTCCAGTGTTCAGGAACTTCTCCCAGTCACCATGACCTATCAAGGATAATCGAGACTGTCCTCACAATGACATAAGCCAGCTCTCTCAGCACTTGCAGGTGCAGCCCATCCAGTCTCATGGACCTACGTGTGTCCAATTTGCTTAAGTGATCACTATACCAGTACCCGTCAAAAGAGGGTAAGTCTTCCTTTCTCCAGACTTCCCCACTGATGTCAGCAGCCTGGGATTTCTGAAGGCCATTTTAACTGGTAAAGACCAAGTCAAAGAAGACATTGAGTACCTCAGTGTTTTCCACTTTGTTTGTCACCAGGTCCCCTGCCCCATTCAGGAGTAGGCCCATGTTTTCTTTAGTCTTCCTTTTACTGTTTATGCACTTGTAGAGTCTGGTTTTGTTGCTCTTGACATCCCTTGCAAGATTCAGCTCCAGGTTGGCCTTGGCTTTGGAAACTTAAGCCTGCAAGATCAGACAGCAACTCTATACTTCTCTTGGGTCATCTGCCTCTTCTCCCATCTCTTATACACTCCCTTTTTATGTCTGAGTTCCATTAGGAGTTCCTTGCTTATCAATGCCAGCGTCCTGTCAACTTTGCTAGATTTCTCACTTATCAGTACGGGTCTTTCTTGAGCTTGTAGGATGTGATCTTTGGGTACCAAGCTGCTCTTCTGGATCTCTCTTCTCTCCAGTGCCATATCCCTTGGGATTCTTCCAAGCACATCTCTGAAGAGGCAGAATACTACTACCCTGAAATTCAGAGCTGCGGTCCTACTTTTTGCATTGCTTCCTCCTCTTAGAATCCTGAATTGCACCATCCCATGGTCACTGCAGCCAAGGCTACCTGTGACTTTAAATGCCCCCCGTCAGTTCTTCCTTGTTTTTAAGCATCAGCTACAGCAGAGCACCTTCTCTTGCTGGTTCCTTGATTGCTTGTGTCAGGAAGTTGTTGTCAAAGCACTGTGGAAATCTTCTAGATTGCTTAAGCCCTGCTGTGTTGTTCTTTCAGCAGATATCAGTTGTTAATAGATCACATTTTGACTTCCTGGCTCCTAGTTTGAACTAAAAAGTTGCTCTTCTCTTCCATTCCTAATATCTGTCATATTTATGAAAAAAATAACTATATTTTGTATACTAATACATAAAATTGATAAGATCAATAGCAGCACACTATCTCAGGTGCTAGCATAGTTTTCATTATAGAACCCAAATCTGTAAATGTATTCATTCTAACAATATACCAAATCACCATTTTATAGACATAAAATAACTGAATCTTTGAGAAAGGAACTTACAGAAGTTACCCTGAAATATTTGGCACTGGTGGAAATCGCATGCAAGTATTTCTGGTCCCACCTAATCCTCCACTCATAAGATCATCTTCAGCCACAAACCTAATTTATAAAGCTTGGCTCCACACCCAAAGTGTAGGAATGTTCTAATTTGGGGTTCAATAAAACTGACTTCAAAGTTCAGCCTAGAGATAAAACCTTTCTCAGTGTTTAAATATCTACAGAGCATTTGGACTTAGGAACTTAGCCCACAATTAATTCAAACATAAATTAAGGTAAATGCATTAAAAGAAGCTAAATTGAAAAAGACTCCCTTCCACAAAAAGAATGCTTACACACTGTGATTAAATGCAGTCAAATCCATAATGAACATGGTAAGGATACTTACGCGTAGTTTCAGTTCCACGGAGGCCCTCACTAGCAGCATTTGAGTATATAGCAAATACAGCTATCTGGTACTCAGTTAAAGACATTAGGTTTTTCAGAACTGCTGTTGACAAGCTTCCATCTACCACAACCTGTTTAGAAGAAAATTCAACTAAATATGCACAAAGCAAACTAATTATATTATCATCAAATCAATCAATCAATCCCTCTTTCAGGCAATTTTTCCACTGACATGTAAAAATAAATGTACTAAAGTTCAATTCATAAATCAAATTTGGTTTTGCTACCTTTACGTACAGTCAGGTGTCTGAAAAAAGAACAGCAACTATATACATAATCAAAATGTTTAGCTGATATAAGAAGCCATTTAGAACAAAGGAATTGCTTAGATAAATAAAGTGTATGGAATACACTTTAAGAGTATATTGGGTACTTTTTGATATAATTATTATATCATCATATTCCTTTACAACTAGATGTGTACATACACAGTACTTCAAATTGACATTAATTCATATCCATGCCAAACAAGTTTCTAGTACAAAAAGAAATAAAATATATCCTTAGTTTAATCCTTTTGCTCTTCTGCCTTTTCATTCAATTTTGTAAGTTGTCAGCTGAAGCCAAAAGCTTGTTCCACTGCATTTTTTCCCATCTCCAAAATGCCTAAGTCCCATTCAAATAAACACCTCTTTCCAAATTTTCAGTGACCAGTTGTAGACGTCCCAAAATATACACTCATATTATCTTCTTTTTATGAATTATTTTTTCTTAGAACTGAAAATCTAGCTTAATATCAGCTCTTACCTATTCTGATCTTATGAACAGAATGGTGCAGGGAAAGTCTATAGAATTGGTTCAGGTAACCATATGCATATGCAAAAATGCAGGCAGTTCACCCCACCCAGCAAAAGTGCTCATTGTTATAGCACATTTACTTTAATTTACTTGACAGAAAAGCAGCCTGGCTACTACCTAACCTTCGTCACCATCCAATGTGACCATATGTCTTTTCTGCAGTGGGCTTCAGAGCCTACATACAGAATTTCAGGGTAGATTTAAATAAGACCATGGATTTTCTATCTGGTTAGTTCTTGCTGTTGTATTAAAAATTTCTGGGAAGCTTTTCCTCCTATTACCTCTTCCGGTTGTCCTCCTCGAGTGGGATAGTACACAACCCTGTATTTTTCCACTTTGCCCGGTGCATGGGTCCAGCTAACCCGAAATCCTCTAGCTGTTACCTCAGATGTGACCAAATCCGAAGGAGCTCCAAGTGAAGCAACAATTGTTCCTAGGTTAGAGACAAAACAAATTTTTTATTCCCCTCTGCAAAATAATTATTTGGTTTGTTGTATTTGCTGAAACTCCAAAGATCGCTCCTCATAAGAAAATCACGTAATTGGCTACCACACGTTTATTTAGGTAATTTCCAATGGAAACAAAGAACTAATAATGAGCATTGCACATGGAGTTTTCACTGGGACTAAGTCTCCCTGGTCTTTCATAAACCTTTATATGAAACACAAAAATACAAAACTAGGCGTTCCTATCCTTCCTCCCATCACTCTTTCAAGTCCTTTCTTTCCGTTTTTGTTGTTTGGTGGTGTTTTTTTTTTTCAGGTTGCTTTTCTCCCAGTCAAGAAAAACATCCAAGTATGTATACAGCTGTGATCTCCTGTACTCCTCTGCAGGTTGGAAACCAGCATGCTGCCTGTCAGCAGACCGAAGAGATGTAGCCAATGGTCATCTCTGGCAACCATTCCTTTCCACAAAGATGTCTCATCACTCTATGATTTTTCCATCCTCTCCCTCTCAATTTCCCAACTGACTACTTACTCCACCCACAAGACAGAGCTAATAATCGGTATTTCTTCCAGTTTCCAGGTGAACAAAAGAGGAAAATGATGTAACGAAGCCTTACTAATACACACTTTTTCATTGCACAGGTACAACCACATGTGAAAGACAGCCTTCCTTACTGATATATATTACAAGCTTATTGAAAAATCACCCAGCATTTCTGTGATATTACAGAATCACAAATCAAGCAATACAAACAAAATCCACTGCAGCTTTTCAGAAAGATTTCCTCACACAGAACAGTTTCTCAGGAAAACTGCAACATTTTTTCATAGCCATTTGTTCTGTTCATAAAAGCAAAAAATATATGTATAAAAGCCTTCTCTGACTACAATAAGAACAGTTTTCTTCACCACCATCTTTTCCTATGGTCTGAAATATATTTTTTGTGTATTAAATAAGAAAGAGAAAAAAAAAAATCCATCATCAGGAAGGGACAAAGCAATCTTAATAGTTGAAAATTTTGAAAACTTTTCAGACAATAAAACTAGTAAGTTAGGAGATGGAAAGCACAGCACAAACATAACAATTTCGTGTGCAGCTGTTAAAGTAATTCATCCCCAAACCTGTATATTATTTAAAAAATTTCCTTACCCACCACTTGGAAATAGTTACAACAGAACAAATGTACATTTTTCTAATTTTTGGTACCACCAAATACCATAACATTTACCACTATCAAAGACAGAGGGCAAAAGATCAAAGATATCAAAGCAAGAATAAAACGTGCCCAGGAAGACAACTTCCCTGACAATGTACTTTCTTGTGAGCAAAAGAATAATATAGCATGCATCAAGTACCAGAAGTCGGCTTAGAAATGCAGGTATTTGCAACAGGATTTATAGCTCTAAGTTCATATTCAGTTACATTACATTTTGTTTCTTATTCACCTTTGATTTCCTTTTCTTGTTCCTCTACTCGTGAGCACACGGTTCTGGTAAGACCTTCAACAATGGTGTGCATGAAGTTAAAGTCAGCAACGTTGTAGACGTGTGTGCTGTCAGGTTCAGAGGCAATCTCTTTGAGTTCATTTATATCTGCATTCTTTACACCTTTCATTGGAAAGAAACATAAAGAAAATATTTGCAACAAAAAAGAAAATAATCTTGTATGCACAGGGATTGATAAAAAAATTACTGAAATGCAATTCTTTCTATTTGTTTTAATGACGAACTACAGATTGCTCTGTTGTCGTTACCTCAAGATGTTAATTTCTGCCAGCGTAACTGGCATTTTTTCAGCTGATCCTGATAATGTAGCATCCATGTATAATGCTAAATTCCAGTTATAGCAGCAATGAATTGGAGAACATATTAAAGAAGATTTAAATTAATGATGATACTTACTGGATACAGACAGAAATGAACATTTCCTTAATATAGAGGGCAATAGATACAAATACACTAGAGTATAATGGGACACAATATATGGATATGCCAGAATACACACCAATTGCAAACAGCTCTATGCCAGCATCTCGTAGGTTTTTAGCAGGAGGGATAACATCATCTTGGGATTTCCCATCAGTGATCAGTATACCGATTTTAGATACTCCAGGTCTTGCACCTGCTTCAGGCTTAAAGCTGTTTTCCAAAATGTAAGTTAAGGCAAGACCTAAAAAAGGAAGCATTTTAAAAGACTTTAAGATGGAAAAATATCCATTAATTTTGCTAATATCACACTGTTTGTCTTTCCACTCAATTTAAAAATCCTGGTAAATCTTCTAATGAAGAATAAGCATAAAAGAAGAATTTATCTACTGAAAAACTAAATTCCAACAAACAACGTAAACTACAGAGAAGGCGACATTCATCTTTAGCAGTCTTTTGATCAATCAATCTATTTTAAACTGGCTATAGAAACCTAAATTGATCTTCCTGTGAATGTATCATCTTTTCTTTCTTACTCTACAAAGTTAGTATAGGAAGTCCTCTTTCCTTCTACCTGCACTGCTTATATGAAAGCATATGCTCTGGATAGTGTAGTAAATGTTTATACTACATACAATCTTACTCTAATTTGTTTGTTTGTTCTTTCCAATTTACAAGCTGAAGAAAAGCTTAAGTAAAGCTTAGACAGAATCCAATTTTAATAACTGCTAATTATTTATAGGGAAGAAAGAACAATAATTCCTCAGGACAAACTTACATGTCACAATGAGATCCTATCTGAAAACTCTCTTAAACCCCCCAGAGCAAAGGTTCCTAACTCACCTTTTCTAATATCCATACAAAATAATCATGATAATTTACTACTTGCTATCTCATTCCTAGAATCATACTAGAGTCCTTCTGTCCCTTGTCCCACTGCAATCACTCCTTCTACCAAAATAAAGGCTGTTGCAGAAGACAAGGAGAACCTTTTACATTCTTTCTCCCTTCTCTTCCCTGCCAAAAAAAAAAAAAAAAAAAGCCAGGCAGTAAAAATAAAAGCTATGTCTGAGTCTTTGGATATATCATTCTTCTGGCAAGACAGCCAATAGTACTAAATGCTGCTTTGGTGATACTGGAATTGTATTCAGAGACTGTATTGTTCCAGGTTGACAGGCATCCCCCATTTATCCATCACTGTCTTCTGGGGCTTCAGTGCCCTAACTACTCAAAGGTTAATGGAAATCTAAAAGCCCCAGGTGATCATTTGAAAAGTTACTACTGCCAGTTGTCAGATATTAAAGCAATATTCTTTCCTTCTCCAGAATAAAGTGCTGTGCATGAACATTATGAATGGATTTTTCATTTTCTTCCTAGCAGGTAAAAGATTTTACTTCCAGTACAGACAGTTCATGTACACTTTGTTTTATGAGACCCTGTCCTGACCAGAAAGATTCCCAGTGAAGCCAATGAGACAAGCACTTCGGAAAAGACTTCCCTGAGATTGGACAAAGCCATTAGCAAGCTGTAAAAAGCCTATCCTTTTAACTCTTCATAATAAGCACTAACACTTCTTAGTCTGTGCAGCAGAATGTTTTTTAATAAAAGGCAAAAGCTGAAACATACACGGTACCTGTTAAAGTATTCCCTCCCTTATATGGTAGATTACGGACTGCATCCAAAACAGCATCTTTTGTGCCATAGGCATTCAAATGCCATTCAATTCGGGGATCACCACTGTACTGTGCAAGACCTAAAGAACCAGAAATTAAGGTAATCCATTAGACAATAAAGCATTTTTTTTTCAAGTATGTACATTTTATCTATTTGGTTACCAACAGCTTACCATAGTAAACTTACCATAAGTAGCTTTGCTACCATACTAGAAAAAAAAAAAAAAGAGTATAAAGTTGTTCTTAGTGACAACTCATCAATTTCTTTTCAAAGCCTTTTTGCCAAGTGCTAAGCAAAGTAAATGAGAAGTAGTACACAACTTTTTCAGAGTTTAGTAAGATTCCAAGAAATTGTTTTTTGAAAAACAATTTTATTTAATATACTTTTGAACAGACTAAAATATAAGTAGCAGAACAGAAATATTACATTTGAGCCAGTTTAAACCATGAAAAAAGCCACCTCTTGGCACATTCTTCCTCCCAAAATTAAACTGCAAGGGTTTGACCTAACGCTGACTGAAGTCAGTAAGACTGTTTCCAGTGTTTTTTCTTTTCCACTGACATTGCATTAGAGTTTACTTAAGCTGAGTATCACAGTAAACTATGAGGAATTAATACTACAAACATTCCAGCAGCATTACTCTTATGATAGAAGTGCTAGTTCCAGGTGAGGATGAATCTTGCACAAGTAAGTATCATTAAGCTGTTAACTACCCTGAAATCATGACATTTTTACATTGCTACAGAAATATTAAGAAAAAAATATGGCACCTTACCTACTCTTGTCTTCTCAGCTCCCACATTGAAAGCAGAAACCAGATTTTCCAGGAACAGTCGAACAAGTCTGAAATTGAATCTGCCAATACTCCAAGAACCATCCACCAGTATCACAATATCTGCAATTGCTGGAGTTTTACAGGTAAACAGGCTTCCTGTAAATCATTAAAATGAAAACAATATTGTTAATTACATAATTAAATTGTAACTCGACACCTGTATACCTTTGTCCTCCCACTAAGCTTAATACTTAAAGCTTTCTTCCATGGGCAAAGTGAGAAATAAGCAAAATCGCTGAATGTGTTTGTTTTAAATTCAGTAATAGAACAGTTTGGCCATTATCTACTTCACTTCTTTCATTAAGCTGTTCAAAACTACTGTTGGAAGACCGATGAAAGAAATTCTGCTTCTAAAAATACAATACTTCAGAAAGAAAAAATTAACTGTTGTATAACACAATCAAACCAGCAGTTCATTTTCATTCTCAAGAATTAAAAATACACAGTATACATTTCATGACACTTAATCTTGGGTGTAGACAAAGCAGAGAGAGCTACCTAGAGATGCAGACATCCAAAACAGTTATCAAGACCCCTTTTATATTCAATGTAGAAAGGCAGGTGTTTCTATACATCCCAAAAACTCCGTAGAAAAACTTTAGCTGCCATTGTAGACTTCTACAGTTAGAAGTGAATCTCACCCTGGGAGTCTAGACTAAAACTGAAGGTCAATTGAACATGCTGTATTAAATCTAAGTAGGAGGGACTCAACACAGCAAAGGTAAAATGCAAAGACCTCAGATTCAAATTCACAATCTATAAGAGCTAGCACCACATGAAGATTTAATCTTACAGATACATGGAAAAGTACACAAAAATAAAAGAGCATTAAAAAAGCAACAGAAAAGACATGATGAGAATTAGCAGAGATGCATATTAATAGTCTCTACAGTTTAGCTAATCAATGGAGAAATCAGAGGAAATGGGAGTAGAGATTAGACACAAATTGCAAGATAAGCCAACAAGAAGTTTTTAGGGACACATATTCTTAAGAAATTGAGAAGCCTACACAAAAGTGCCACCTTCAGTTTGAGAAAATGACAGGATGGGAAGTAAGAGAAAGGAAGAGGTTTCCATAACTTCAGACAATTGCCACATCCCACAGAAGCGGCTGCGTGACTGTAAAGGTAAGGTTGCTGAAAGTGGATTCATACTATAAGGAGGGAAAATGAATGAGTGATGTTCCACAGGTATACCAAACAAGAGCTTATGTTTGAAGTATAAAAACAGCAAACTCCCCACCAGAGTCACTACAGAATAAGGATGGAAGGAGGAAAGTCAAAGCAAAGCATGTTAGAAGAAAAGGTATCATGCATCACAAACCATTTAGGGATGAAAATCATGTCCCTGAATATGGTAAAAAAACCTGCAGATTAGTGAAGTAAGCCGCATCCCAACTTTTATCAGCAATTTTTTCAGGATCCACTACATAAATTAGTTGACAAAGTACACCAGCATCTAAGGTGGTACTAACAGGAATCATTGAGTACATTGTTAGAAGTAAATTGATCTTGAGCAGAGACACTTAGCAAATAAAAGAAGTAATTCAGTGAGAAATAATCAAGCAGGAGCTTGCATTAGCTCACAAGCAGCTCTCCTGTTACAGAGAAGGAATAAGCCACATGGTTAGCAACTTAAAACTTTAACACCATATTAGTAACGACATTCTTTTTATTAAAGACAAAATGATAGTCTCACAGGCAAAAACAATCTGATGTGCAGAAGGACTTCAAACAATTGGTAGTAATTAACAGTTAGATTCGTACTGCAGTGTAAATCCACTGAGCAAGAAATTCAATCCGTAAAGTTAGAGTTAATGTCTTAAACATGTACTAAAAAAATTTTTAGAAGAGCAGAGAACATTTCCTACGTGCAGCTAGCAGTGTAGAATAAGTTCTAAACACAGGACAAAAATTACACTTATAAAGATGCCAAAACAAATATTTTATTTTAGTTTTTACAGTACAAGACAAGGCTATTTGAATTGGCAACACATTTTAATGTATAAATGCTGGGAAACATTTAGTAAGCATCAGAAAAATGATATTAAATTGGAAGATAAATCCAAAGGAGGTCCAAATCTTTATATCACTGACGTCAATAGGAAAACTTCCCTTGATTTCAGCATTGACTGGAATCTGTTTTGTGATTTAACAGGAACTTACTGGTCATGGCAAAATTCATGTTTTAAATATCTTTGCCAAATAAACTTCCTGTTAATCAGCCTGCATTACTTGCAGTATTTGTCTTCCATTAATACACAGTTCAATTATGCCATTCTCACACTGGCCATGATCAGCTTCTTAAGCTTCAAAAGAACTACTACTGGCAAAGTAAAATGCTACACAAGCCAGTAAGAATGACAGAACTGGACCCCTGATTCACATCCAAGCAGCTGTACTATAGCACAGATGTACCTTTTCAGTCTGATCCCAGCAGTTTAATCACATAGCCCAATGAGGATAACAGGGTATGTGTGGCTGTATTCCCTTTCTCTATTTCTAAAATCTTATACTTACTATGAAACCCAGTTAGTACCCTAGGTCTTACTCATTTCATATCAACCAGTTTTGCCTATAAGGCTTCTTTAATCCTGTAGTGATGGCTTTGTGAATAAAACCTTTTATTGGTTTTAGTAAATCCATTCAGTGAAGGAAAACCCAAAGAATAAAGAAAACAATAACAGCATTCCTTTCAATATTTTATTTCCATGTCATCAGATCAGTTCAAATAGTATCATTCAATTACTTTTTCGTTAAAAAAAGCATGTGTGGTTTGATCCAAGATTGATACTGCAATGTCACAGAATGTGAAAATTTGATTCGTTCTTCGTAGATAGGAGATACTTGTTGAATCTTTTCTGCATAAAACATTTAGGTTTTGTTACTTCTGTACACCCACTATTTGCTTATGTTTTCTCCTTGTTGTACTTAATAGAATTGTAGAAAGTTCCCTAAAACGGAATAAACAACAGTGAGATTTTAAACAGAATAACATGCTGTATAGAAATCTTTAAAACCTGATAGGAACACAAACACCACATCATCCTAGTTTATAAAGTTAGTCTAAAGGACACAGTGTGTAGCAAATAATTTATGCAACCCACTGAGATTAGTCAGTTTCCATTACTAGTTCCGGCAAATGTCTTTTTCAATAATCTTTCCATACAGTCATACATGGTCATGAATTCCTGTAGGGCTTGAGGATAATTTTGAACATTTCAACTATCTAAACATAACTTTAATAGGCAATTTTCTCAAAATAATTTCTTAAAGGAGGATGACAGCATATAATTCCATATTAAAAAAAAAAACCTTCCAACACTTAGTGTTTTAGCCCACTACAAATTCAATACTGTCATCAGGTTGTGTATATTTCCCTTTTATTCAGTCAAGAAAACAGTAGTGAGAGAGAAGGTACCACTTCCCTCTGATTTATACAATACTCACCAAAGGAGGACAGTAGGGAGAAGACCAGTTATGTAATTTTGTATAATGTTTCCTAATGTTGTATAGATAGCATTATTCTACTTCAAGTGTTGCATTCCACAACAAACAGTAACAGAGCCTGTGATTTTTAGGTTAGAGAAAATGACAGAATTGCAAATATCTTAAAGTCAGAAAAAGAGCTTATTTTACACCAGCAACTGTCTTCAGTGCATCCACCTACAATGGGTGGAGGAGTTTGATGGGGAGGAAGTAAAAAATTAATGGACTTTTTCTAACAAATTTACAATCTTCCTAGCATTATTTGGCAGAAGGAACTTGCCACGCTGCCAGGAAGCTAACTGAGGAGGAAGGAGCTTGATCTGCTCATTTCTGCATGTCACAAATGAAGGCATAAGCTCAAAATTTCACCTCCAAAGACACCAGCGTACAGCTAAAGGCTACCAGCAATGTGTTAGGACAAGATATTTGCACAAAACCTGCTTCACTATTGCCAACAGTCATATCACCATCAAAAATTTTGGTTCCTTTTTTTCAGGGAAATCTTTCAAAGAATAACCAACATTGAAGGAATTTTGCATTTACCAAATGAAGTTTCCTGCCCTTGATCCCTCAAGACCCCAGACACTAAAGGTGATGCATTTGCTTGCAATTCCAATGTGCAAGTGCTATAGCACTATCAAGACCCAGGTCAGAGTTTAGCTGAGAGTGAAGCCAATGATGGCAATGGTGAAAAAAATATCGAGCCAGAATTTTCTGGGATAGCGGAAGAGTTATTGGAGCCTGCAAAACGTGATCCTTGAGGTGTCCCATTGAAGGCAATGGAGTGCAGAGTGAGGACTGGGAGGGGCTCTGGCAGTACAGGGGATGCACAGAACAAAGCAGGGTCTGCAAGCTTCTGTAAACACTGACCACCTCTCTGAGGCTGCATTTTCAACCTGTTGCTATTCTTTCACACATGCATTCAGTGAGCAAGTGAGCAATGTTAAAAACCAGAAGTTTGACTAAAAAAACCTGCCAGCCTTACATAGACACAAATACAAAACTATGATTTTTAGACAAGAGTAGTGGCTCTTTGACTCTTTGAGTTAATACTACTACACTTTGAAAGTTCTTTGAAAGGCAAAGGGAGAAGCAGCAAATACAGGCACTGCTGCCAGGGAGGACTCAATGCCTTAGAAGAACCAGTTCAATTGGCATGCAGTTATGATATATTTTGCAGAAACACATTTGATATTTTGCCTCCCCTTGGTATGAAACTGTTCTCATTTTCAAGAGCCAAAACACACACTTCTGCTAAAAGGAGTTAAGACTATAATTCTTTCTGAGTCTGCAATATGTCGTTTCTTTTCTTACTCCCTGTCACAGTGGAAAAGTCAAATAATATATGTGGAAGGAGAGGAAAAAAGTTCAAGCTGAGGTCAGTAATAATGCAGTATGAATAGAAAACTCGTTCATGGGGTAACAAAGCACAAAAGGCAAGAAGCTTGATGACAGAAGTGAGTGAAAAATACCTTGTGAGTAAAGTATGAATGACAGAGAAAAGTCAGTCCTCCACAGTGATCAACATCACCACAGCTGAGCAGAAGCACCACTAAGGACAAGGGTAATATAAATCTACATCAGCAAAATGTCACTTCTTTTTAAAAAAGGGTTAAAAAACCACAGGGATGTGAGGCAGTGTTCAGCTCCAAAATTCAGCAACTCACTAGTCCACGCTTCTGACATTGATGTTATTGCACTGTGCTGGTGATATCATCATTGCACTTAGACCTCAGTTTAACACATCCCATATGTCAGGCTACAGACCAGACAAATGCATGCAACATAACTGCTTTTCTTTGAACTAGATCCAACCATAGCTTGAATTTGAAGGACTCAAACGCTGGAACATCATTAGGTTGAAAGAGCAGCCCAATGAGGTTAGAAGTTTGTCCCTGATCCCTAGAAAAAGAACAAAATAAAATAAAGCAGCCAGCCCTTTCCCAGGCACCTTGTTCTGTTCCAGTAAACTAATACAGCCCAACTGGCACGTCTATAAATTTGTTCGGGGAGGGGAGTTGAAATATTAAGCTTTACTGAATCTGTTCTGTCTAATCATGTCAGATTTGACTGTGAATGCTGTAGTTCAATAATTTTGCTTTCAAAAAGTACACAGCAATAAATATTATTTAAAGCATAACTTTTTAATTTAAAGCCACAAAACTAATTAAAGCAGTAGCTGATAAAACACATTAACTGCCTACATATACTAGTGATAATTCTCAAGTGTGAGAAGGAAGCATACAGCCATTTTCTATGCATCTTTCCATACACACTCAATGACAGTTGTACTTCTGCAGTATGCAATCACTAGCTTAAAAAAACTTTTGGAACTTTCTTCCTACACCTTAACATTTTAATTTACTTGAGAGACAGAATAAATATAAAAGGTAACTATGAAAGAAAGTGCTGATGTTTTCTGGCAGACCACTGCTGATATATCAATCAGCACCGAAGCACCTGATGTCTGCAGCAGCTTCCCAAACAGCAACACTAAACTCTCTTGGTCTATGTACCCAGATAGAAAAACATTTAAAAATCCCCCTACATTTAAACTGAGAGTTCAAAAGATTTATTTTAATTTCTCTTCCAGTAGGCAATATCAAAACAGAACAAAGCACACTGCTGAAATCTTGCCTGAAACTGAAGTTCAACATGGCAAGATACTGTGCATTTAGCCATAATGATTTACACTGAAGATGGTCCACAACCCTCCTGTAAAGTACATGAAACCTAAGAAACTCTTCTGCAGATTACAGTGATAATTCCCTGTTTCTCTTTGTTCTCAGTTCTGCATCTGAGTGCATGAATGTTTTAAATGAAACAGCTGTCACAAAGTCTAAATTACTTTTCAAGGCAGAGAACTACAATTTTTTATTAATATGGTCATATTTATCCACCATTCCTATGTAACAAATACGCCAGGATTTAAAAGGGTTATTTTTCCCTTTGCTTTAGTGAAGTATGAAATCCCTGAGTCAGTTTTCTCTGGCTATCTAGAAGGCAGTTAATCAGGGGACTGCAGACAAAATTGGCACTCGGAAATCCTGAACATTAATCAAGCTGTATGTACAAATCCCTCTAAACCACGACAAAGAGCTGGTCTGTGCCTGAGTTTGTAACTAAGTTACAGCTTTAACACAACAGGTAAAGTAATAGAAAAGAGCCTGCTTGAATAAGGTGCGTATCTATGAAAGTCATAAACGTAGAACTAATTAAAAATTAGTTGAAGCAAACTGCTACAATACTGTTACATTACAGTTCAGCATTATAGATCCAGGTACATATGATGTTGTGGCCATTGTGTCCAGAAAAAAAAAAAAAAGATGGTGCAGTACAGTTACAGTGCAGTAGACTTTCAAATTCAAGTCTCTATTACCTTCAAGCATTTCTTGAAATTATATTATCGTAAAGTAACCAATGTATATGCTTGTATAAATAAAATATGCAGTGATCTTCAGAAGCATCACTAATTTTGGATGTCATGTGTCAATCCACAAAAGCTCAGGATGAAATTCATGTCCTCTCAAATGTAGCAATTCATCCATTGTCTAATTAGCAGAGAAGCCTGAGTGAATACCATATTCTGAAAAATCTTCGACTCCTGTAATCACAGGGTGGTAGAGGTGGGAAGGGACCTCTTGAGACTGTCTAGTCAAACTGCCCTGCTCAAAGCAAGGGCAACTACAGCAGATTGCTCTGGGGCCATATCCAGTCAGGTTAAAGAGTCTCCAAGGATGGAGATTCCACAACCTGAGTAACCTGCTCCAGTGGTTGACCCTCCTCACAGTAAAAAACGTGCTTTCTTTGATTAAAGGGAATTTACAGTTATTTCAGTTTATGTCCACTGTCTCTTGTTCTTTGACTGGACACCACTGAAAAGAGTCTCTGCCTTCTTTACTCCTTCCAATGTGTATTTTTACACATTGGAAAGATATCCCTTGAACCTGCTGTCCTCCAGGCTGAAGAGTCCAGTTGTCTCTGTCTCTCCTCTTACAAAAGATGCTCCAAGCCCTTAATCATCTTCATGACCCTTCATTTGACTCACTCCAGTAAGTCCATGTCTTTCTTCTACTGGGGAGCCAGCCCAGCACTGGACACAGAACACCACATGTGGCCTCATCAGGGCTGAGCAGAGGGGAAGGATCACCTCCCTCGACCTGCTGATAGTGTTCTTCCTAATGCAGCCCAGGAGGCTGTTGGCCTTCTTTACGACAGGGCACATTGCTGGCTCATGGTCAACTTGCTGTCCACCACAACCCTCAGCGCCTTTTCTGCAAAGCTGCTTTGCAGCCAGTCAGCCACCAGCATGTCTTGGTGCCTGTGGTTGTTCCTCCCCGGGCGCAGGACTCTGCACTTCCCTATGTTGAACTGCATGACACCCCTGTCAGCTCATTTCTCCAGCCTGCTGAGGATTCCCTGAACAGCAGCACAAACCTCTGGTGGTGTATCAGCCATCCCTCCCAGTTTTGTACCATCTGCAGACTTGCTGAGGGTGTGCTCTTTCCCATCATCTCAGTCCTCACACGACTGTAGGTTCTCATCTCCCTTCCACATCATTCCTATTTTAAAAGCTCTTCTCACCAGGCTGGCCAGCCTGTTAGCAAAGATGATTTTGCTCCATTTAATCAGATAGATCACATCTCTTCCAAGCAGCCACTGAGCCTCAAAGAGGGTCCTATCATCACAGAAACCTAAATCCTACTGCTGACAGTAGTTGTAAAACTAGTAGTTCACATATAGGATCTGCCCAATGCTCCTCAAGCCCTTTCCTCTCATAACTGGGATCAAGGAGAAGACCACCTGAACCCCCAGAGCCATGTAGCTGATAGTTTGCCACCCAACGCAAAGAGACCCTGGCAACAGGACTACCATAATTAGTTTCCACATATTTAATTCCTGATCTCTTAAAATATGTGCTATTAAGCAAAAGCAGCCAAATAGTAAAACAAAAAACTCTTCCTCGGAGGATTTGATTTTGTGGTTGGTTGGTTATGTCTCAATGAGCAATTTAAAAGAAGAATCCCAAAGGTCTGTGCCACTGTACTGTATTGAAGTACTGGTCAGTGGGCTAAGCAGCAATAAACACACCACAGATATCTTTTCCTAAGTAAGCATTTAAGATAACCTTTGATTTTCTTTTCCTCCAGTTCACAGACTTTCGAATACCTCTCATCCACTAAAGTAATTATTTCCTACTATAAACAAATTACTAAATAGTCATGTTGCATGTTTTTCTCCTCAGGCAGATTATACCGCTGTTTTCAAGCCTGCAACATTTCTTTCTGTCCAAGATTACAGTCTCTTACATTCACTTATTATTTCTTTGTTCTTGTACTTACGGTACCATCCAGCTAGACAGATAAACAATGCCTACAGGCACATCAGTTCTGTGATATCGTATATGGTGGATAGTTAAATGTTTAAACTACAGAAGGACTAATAATAAATCTCAAAATAATTTACTGAATATTTTCTTGCATTTGATGCCATTTATAGCTACTTTTCTTTATAGTGTTTCAAAGGCTTTAAAACAAAATGAAAACTCTTATCTCCAAATCCAACTGCATTTAAAAAAAAAAAAAAATCTAATGCAGAACCTTATCCTAAGGACTTTAGTATAGGGATTTTCTTAACAATTTCACTCTACAGAGGAAGGCAATTTTTTACCTCAATCTGCAGACATATGAGAAAAATACTAATCTGATTTTACACAAAAGGTCTGCATAGGAAGTAATAAGACCCTAATGATTACATTGCATATGATCTTTTTCAAAACATCTTCCAGAAACAACGGCAAATTCTAAATGTGTAAGAGTAAATTTAAAATTTACACTGAGGAAAAGACAATTATTTTAATCTAGACAAATTACTGGTTGCTACCCAAAGTATACAACTGTTATGGGAGCTGTCAAAAACAAAGGAGAGTCCTACCACAAGGTACAGACTATACTTAGACATATGAGTTAATTTTTAATTTGGCCAGTAGCTACTTAGCAATTTACAATAGCCATAATCAAAATGAAACTGCTGGTATTTAACTAAAACCATGTACTTTTATGTGTATACATACAGTTAAACCACCCTGATGCCTGAAAAGCAGTGTGAGAGAAACCATACAAAAATGTATTAAAACAGTCCTATGGAGGTCAACAGAGGATCTTTTTAATTTTTTTCCAAAGAAAAATGTTCAATATTCAATAAATATTTTCAGTTGTTCTTGCCCAATTCCTTCCAATAAATAATAATTGTTGCACAATTACATTCTATTAGATCAGTTTTAGGCTTTCCCTCCCGCCATCTGTTTCCTATTGCCAGATTAATAAAATACTAACAGTTGCAAGGCTGACAAAGGACCTGTGATTCTGTTGAGAAAAAACACAAGCTTCTGAGTGTTATTTTCTTTTTTTAAGGTATAACTAAACAGAACTGCTCCATCAAAGTCATAAAAGTATCTCCACCAACCTTTAACAGATCCATCATTATTGCTTGCAATGATGCTTTATTATTACTTCATGGAGAAGAAAAAAAACACTAAACATTATGAAGCTCTTAAGGCAGAAACATCTGCCACAGCTTGACACCATCTCCCTGCCCCCAAGGTACTGAGCTAAATTTAGATGTTGAGTTTTAAATGTCTTGGAAGCTATGGAGAGGAGAGATGAGATATGGGGTAGGGAGACAAGGCATGTGAGAGGTATTTCACAAGCCACAGCCAATTTAGTCTGTTTGAAGGAGCTACCATCCCTATGCTTACAATTTACAGTTTTCCTTCCTTTATCATACTTACTGGAAAGATCAGTGCAAAAGACCAGAGATTTTACCACACATTTTTAACCATATAAACAAACCAAACCCAAGCATTTACTTCTGAAACAGCTATCTGCACCACTATGCAGCCCTAATTCTGCTAACTTTCCTGCATACAAGTAAACTAAGTATGCTCAGGCATCAAGCTGGTGCTGCAGAGAAGCTCCTTTGAGGATTCCAGGAGAGCAGAGTACAAGAATACCACGGCTCCACTTACTGGGGAATAATGAGCCAAACAAACACTTCATGAGCCAGACACACGCATGAAATCCAGCAGTCAGATAAGGAAATAGGACTCCCTCACTATATGCAGACAGACTAGTAGGATCAGTACAGCTAACCAGACAGGCAAGAACACCTTCATGTGGAAAACATGGACCACTCAGCAAGGTAAGTGAGTTCTGTTTCAGCTACTAACTAGCACCTTTTTAACCAAGGGGCACAGCTCAGTTGTAACACCAAGGCTTACTCAGCACACAGGGCACCAGGCAAAGGGTGCTGACCTTGAGACCTCTCAGAATCGGAGTCCTTCATTAACAGGTCCAGAAAGAACATGAAGACCTCAAATTATGCAGTGAGGGTGGAAATGACCCTGAAATCATCTCTCCTCAGTACAAGATCCTGCTTGATGTTGATCAACAGTATTAGTATCAGATCAATGAGAAAGACTGTGAAACAAGACTCCCTCTCTCTCAAAGTATGAGGAACAGCTTTGAAAGGGAACTTGTAGAGACAGCAGAACAGCAAAAGATGCAGCACCTTCTAGTTGCATTCAGGACAAGGCTATCTCGGGGATGACAGTCCCTGAAAGGAGATACCAAAACATTAACCTTAATCTCCCATTTTGTTGTCCAGAGCACAAAGCAATGCAGCATGTTCATCAGGGTATTCAATACAACTGGAATGCAAATCCATGATGAGTTTGCTGATAAATGCACCAATTCTTTGTGATCATAGCTTTCTTACGAGATGGTCTTGGTCTTGCACTTCAGTGTTCATTAATGTATCTGTCTGCTACCACCTCCCCAAAGCTTTGTTCTGTTCTCCCTTCCAAGTTGCCATACAAATTCTAAAAACTGTCCAGAGTTTCAACTTGTTACTATGTAGCTTCAGGTTCTATCAAAGACAAGCATCACTTATGATACACTGAGATATTTGCCTAGAATACACATAGTCATGAACAAGCACACATACTTCTAATTATGAAAATTTATGCTGCCAGATGATGAAGAACTGTTAAGGAGTGTCTTAGCATGGTACTAACAAAAGTGTTTTGATATGAAACATGTCAACACAGACCCTGAATCTGACTTAAGGTAACAGTCTCCTGCTGCCAGCAGAATCCAGCCATGTGGATTGGATGGATGCTCAAGAGCTAATGACTTGAAGAGATGAAAAGCAGTCTGAAGAAAATGAAAGACCATTCATTCAGCTGTGCTTCTATTAATCAGTCATTCAAGACTATGAATAGTAGTCTCCCACTTCAACTAAGAATAGATTGCACCAAAAAAAAGGTCAGTGCCTTAGGGAAAGCTACCAAAGCAAAAAAGAGCCCAGACAGAAGGTTTTCAGTTGGTAATGGTTCAGACTTACCAAGTATTATATGTATTTACTGTGCAGAGATATGAGGACAAACATCTTATAAAGCAAGAATTATAAATCTGACGATAAGCATCTTGTAACCCAAGGGTCACGAACCTGAGTAGTTCTGATATTAGGAGCTGGATCACTTTATGACAAAATTGAAGCTTACGTTTAGGTTCAAGATAGACTAAGTCTCATTTTCTACTTTTTTTCTACTCTGAGAGAGTAGAAATAGAGCTATAAAGCACTTTTTTTTTGTCTTTTTTTTTTTTTCTGAGCTACAGATTCTCTAGATATCTATGTCAACACTGTGTCTACTTTTCAATGAAGTAGATGCATTCAAGGAGAGTTCCTAAAAAGGGACTGGGAGGAAGACTGGATAACAGAAAGGCAATCTGTCCAATCTCCAGCTTCTGTCTGGCCTGGAAAACTGTATGAGAGGTAATGCAAAATCACGACCATTTATGTGCTGTTAACACACTGACAAATGGAAGAAAAGCAGTTCCTCCTACAGAAAGGAGGTGCCAGGAGACAAGTGGAATCTCCAGCTAAGAATGGAGACTAGCCATAATTTCTAATGCCAAGCTTTTTATTTTCTGAACAAAGCAAATTTGTCTGGCATACACAAATTGAAGAATGTGTCCAACAACCTCCATGTTAATACTCAATCTCAAACCAGGCTAAGGTAAATAAATAAAATTATTCACAATTTTACAGATAACCAAAACAGACAAGGCAGTTACAAAATATATATGAGATCCTTCTTGTGTTAAGATCAACGTCTCACCATCCAATCTCTCTCTGTTTCTCTCTGTTCCTCTCTCTTTCCGGGTCTCACTTCAATTGGGAATTCCTTCTGTCAGGATCAAAGTGCACTAGTCAAAGTGAACTCTCCCAATTCCAGCCTTCACAGACACTTTTGGGTCTTCAGTTTCAAGCTTGCTTTCTCTCAAGAACATATTTCTGTCTTATTCAGATGATTTCAACACACTTGCAAGGAAACCAATGGCTATTTAGTTTGGACAGATAGCAGATGTAAAGACTGCAATCTCTAAATGTAGCTTGCTTGGTTTTCTCCAAAGCAACTACCAAAATGATGGCAAAGGAAAAGCATTTAAGAATTCTGTCAATGTCAGTGCTAACACTTCCTATCAGGTTTTCCAGTTGTGGGAGGCAGGAAGCAGGAGTTTGCCGAAGGATCCTGGCCAGGTCAGTAAAAGTATTGCCATTGCAAAAGGAAGTCCAAGTTGCAAGTAGTAGTCAAAGGATACAAAAGCTTAGCTGTGGTCCAGAGAAATTCATATGACGAACTCCTGGAATAAACATTGATCATCCACAGCACAATGAGCTCAACTTTCCAGAAAGTAAAAGGGAGTTTACCCAAGAGCTTCCTTGCAGCAGAGTCCTCCTGTAAGTCCTCCAGTGACTAACAAGGAATTTCTAACGTACAAAGCTCTGCATGGTGGCTCACAGACTAGCTTGGAAACTTAATGGATGCCTCTCATCAAATTCTGCCTTCCGAGAAGGACAGAAACCAACATGGCTTGGATGGGGTATCCTAAATTCGTATGTCAAAGAAAGCAATGGTATATTCCAACAAGTCTACTTCATCTCCTGTTTTTAAACAGGTATTTGCATCACTTGAAGTTGAGAAAGAAAAAGATGTCCATGAGGAGTCACATAGGTGAAGAATGGGAAGTCATGACTCGCATGGCAAAATTTAAAAACAGTCACTGTCAAAAAAAAAACCCAAAACATGCTCCGTCAACCTAGCATGGATGGGAGTCTGCTGAGAGGATTGCTGGGCAGGTTCTAAGTGGAGTCCAGAGCAGAGATCTTTTAGCACCACATCAGGATGGTGACCTGACCAGCAGTGAAACCACTGACACACCAGACTGGCTGCAATCACTTAAGTGAGAGCCTTGTTGGCAAAGATCAGATGGTCAGGAGCTGCTTTCACTAGTGAAAGCTGAGATAGGATGCATCACGGATCCTCTGCTTGGGCTAAGATTGGGCAGAACAAAGCCAAATGAATCCAAAGCCAAAGTGATAGAGTCTGAAACCAAAATAGGTCTATAAAATTATTCCTGGGCTAAGCAGCTTCAGAGTGGTCAGAAGAGTGTGGTGAGGGAGCATAATTATAAATGCTTGCCAAAGATACGTGGTGGTCCAAAATGTTCTCAGAATGTTGCAATACAGTCCAAGCATTCCCCAGTCTTCTCAAGGGAGGCATGGAGATCTGAGGCCACGCCCCCTAAAGAAGCATAAATAGTAGATCCATTTTTATGTTTATATTACCTTTAATTGATTAGCAAATGCTAGAAACAAGCAGGTATACACCACACTCACAAGAGCTATTCACAATCAGGTCACTGCATGCCACACACACACTGCTGAAAAGCAATTTTTGTAAAGACTACTAAAGTCCTTGTCAAGATGGTAAGCACAGAACTCAAAAGTAAACTGAAAAGAAAAGTAGTCCTGAAGTAACATAACAGCCTACACAGAGCACGCGTCCCCAGCTGTGAGGCAGTTAAACAACAGCAAACACGCATCCTGTTTCATACACGACAAGATAATGCATCCACATGCCCCCTACAAACACTGCAAAGATGAAATATTCAAGTCTCAGTATGATGTATATACTTCTTTGAGGGAAATGCAGACAGCAGCCTACCATTTACACAAATGCAATCAATAGTTCTAAACTTCACTATACTTTTTGATTAAGAGTTTAATTTACACAGTCAAAAAAGGAACCCTATCATATTGAAGTACTCCACAATGTTTAAAGAACTTACCATATCTCCAAAGCAGGAAATCCATCTGTCCCTATTCTGCAGCATCTAAGAGACTGATGCTAAAGATGAATGGACAGGGTTACGTCTACACTTTATAATGGAGGACAAGGTAGTTCTGAGCAGGCTAGTGCATTCACCAGGGAGAGTGCTGTACTGGACAATGTAGCTGCACTGCTGTTAGTTTTCTAGTAAACTTAGTTGCATCTAGTTCAAGCAACCCTTCAATATTACTGCACTGCATTGGAACAAAAAAAAAAAGTAAGCAGAAACTTTAATCAAAAAAAAAACCTGATCAGCAAATACTAATCATGGAATTATCAAAAGTCACAAGATACCTCCCTGGTGGCCTTGTGCTTTACCTATTATGTAGCCTCAGACCAAGTAGTTCAGTGCTTGCCTCCTCTATAAGTACAGCACAGGCCCAGAAACTAAACATTAATTACAGGGGTCTCATCTTGCTGGTATCTTCCAAGATCAGCAACACATTTTTATAACTTGTACTCACATTTTCTAACTTGTACTTACTTCATAACATAGTCTGTTCATGGTTCAGACTGGTGCAGGTTACTGCTTAGGGAGTAATGAGACCTATGGGATACAGGGAAGAGTATCTGGAGATTGTACAAGATTTTGTATGATACATTTAGGGGAGGAAGAAAACGCAATGAAAGGGAGGGATCAAGGTAGTTTGGGGAGGAACAAGCATGGGAAAACAGAAAGATAAAGGGATAAATTGGGCCAATTCCATCTACATAGGTGAGGTGGGTGCTTAATACTTGTTTGGCCAAGTCCTTGTGCTTGATTACCCCAGACCTATTGGGACTACATGCTTAGTCTTGCTACTGGTTGGATCTGGAGGCATGGAGCTGGGGCAACACTGCATGCTTCTACTGGGCTACAAGATTCAGTAACCCCTAATGCAAGACAAAAGAGAAATCATATCGACAGTGGAAGAGCCAAGTACTTTCCAATAAACTTTGCTTTTACCCTCAGACTGCAGAAGCAGATTAATGTGCAAGGGCAAAGAAGACAAGGGCTGTTTAGGAAGAGAAGAATGGCACTGAGGAAAAATGCCCAGACAACACAGTTATGGTCTCTTTCTTCTGCTTGTTCATGATACAAGAGCTGAAGTGCCCTCCAGAAAGCTCAGGGAAACACTGTTAGTAAGGCCAATTACAGGTTCCATAAAGACATAGTTAATGAGTTCCATAGCCTAGGAGTTCAGTAAGTAATAAAAAAATTGAAAAATGTCATGACTAAAACCAACATTTGCAGTTACATTAGCCAGGATGAAGTGAGTAGAACTATGAAACACAGCCAATGGAGCAAAAGTTCAGAAGGTATTCATTCCTGTGGCTTAGTGAAATACCCCATAGCACTCCTTTCACACTGTCTAATAATACTTACTGAAGTATCTAACATTAACTAAACAGACAAGTTAATAAATTAGATAATTAGCCTCTTCTGTTGAATAGTACCTTAATATACCTCTCCGCGGATTTTTTTTCCTACTCTGCTTAAATAGCGCCATTCAACAGCTGCAGAGTGAATATCTAAGCTTATTTGCATCAAAGGTGACAGCAGTATCAGAAGAAGAAAGCAGATCAGTGTATTTTTCAAGTTTACCGCACCTCTCATTTCTATCACTATTCAAAGACTGATATGACCTCACTGCAAGACGACTTATAATAGAAACCTCAGATACATATACCATGTCATTTTGAGGAAAGATAGGCTTTTGCATTATCTGATAATGTGCATAGCACTGGAAGAAAAAATATTATGGAAAAAAAAAATCATTCAGAAACATTTACTTTGAAAGATTGTAGAAATAATGTAAGTAATAATATCACTAATAATGTAAAATACATTGGGAAGAAAAAAAAAAAAAAAACAAAAACTATCTCACTGCAAAACAAATTAACTTTGGATATGTCTATACAGTTTTTGCAGGCAGCAGAGAACTCCACCTATTTTCCAGACATAGACCAGGAAGCTAAAAGCTATGTTCACAAGAAAAACTACAAAAGATCCAGCACCAAAGAGACATTGTTTCTGCATGATTCAGAGCACTGGCAGAGCGCACTCACCTGAAAGAAACCGCAGGCACTTATTCCTATTAATACTTAGCAGGCAAGTAGCACATGACAGATGGCTTCAGGTCTCTTTCCAGGAGACTTTGTGATACTAAACCCTGAAAGTGCTAAAAACTTCAAATTTAGTACAACACAACCAAAATCTCTTCTCTGTGCAGCATTGAGTAGTGAAGAAAACAGAGGAGAATGAGACCAGCTTGTCCCAGAGGGAAGTCTGACTGAGTAACCATTCTCCACACTATTTAAAATAACTTGTATGTATATATATCTGTATACATAATGATAATATCACTAACAATATTAAATTCATTAAAGGTCACTAATAGTATTAAACTCTTTCAAAGGAAACATTTGTTTATCCTTACAGATAATTTTTACCTCTTCCTCAAAAACTTTAAATTAATACACAAATGCAGGAACATCGATTAAGACACAGTCACTATGCAATGTTTTTAACATCAGTTCATGTTATATTAGCTACATACAGATAATATAACCTAGCATCTGCATCTTTCCATTATACTTATGGCAGACAAGGTATGGCATTACACAGCTCATTAAAAAGAGCTTCTGCAGTTTTTTCTCACCTCTAAGGCTCACTATGATTTCTACACTATTTTCACTCATCCAGTGTCTAGTTTTTCCATTCCCGAGTCGCCCTTTCTATATGCATAACCCAACAGATGAGCTATAAATTTTCTTTCCTAAACTTCTACTTGCTTGTCTCAGTCTTTCACGATGAGAAACTCTGATCTAGCTTTTATTGTCAGTTGATTTACCCTACAGCTTCCTCCTGTATACTCTGTTTGGGCAGGGAACTGAGGGGCAATAGCCCTTTTCTCAGGTCATTCAGCTGGCCCGGCACCAGCCCAGGCAGCTCGGGTAACGTTCTGCCAGTTTGGTTCCTGGCATGTGGTAAAGGTGGCTCCATCAGAAAGAAGCATCTGAGGGATTTGAAAAGCTGCAGTTCTCACAGGCTTTTTAACTAGGCCACACATCACTAGATTTTCATAGGAATCAGTAAAAAACCCCACACCTGCACCTAATGGACTTGCACCAGAGATGAAATGCAATTTTCATTTGGGAAGGCTGAACTAACTAGCATGTTCTGTGCAGTGAAGATCTCTGACCTCCATAACAAGTCATACTTATTGTATATTACATGCACTTTACGACAAGAAAGTAACTGTTACATTGTATCATATGCAAATCACAATCTTTTATGGGAGTCTGTTTCTCATTGTTTCAATAGTCTTCAGTCTGTAGAAGGCTTACCCTGCGAAAACTTAAGAGAAACATGGTCCATACTTGCTCTATGCTGTCCTAAATCATCCCAATTTGAGACTTACATAAGGGAATCTTTGAACAGGACAGGTCTGAGATTATGTAAATGCTTTACTCTGGTAGAGCATTAATAGAGCACCTCTTGTATTGGGTGTCTGTGCCCAGATTTGGCAGCAGGGAGGTTGCAGGGGCAGCCCTGTGCCTAGCTGGTGGCATCTCTGGGAAAACATGCGTAAGAAAGGACAGAAAATGCCAAGAAGAGAGAGGAGGAGGAGGAGGAAGGAAAAAAAGAATGAGAAACAGCAGAGGGAACCTGGTAGAGCTCCATGGTAGAGCAGATATTCCCCGCAGCCAGTGGAAAACATACTCCAGAGGAGAAGAAAGGTGTGAGAAAAAAAGGAATGGCAGAGAGAAACCACTACATCCTGATCATAACCCATCAACACCCCTTTTGCATTGCGTGCTTCCTCTCTGAAGGGCCTTGGACTGAGAGTAACCTGCGGTGATAAGAAGAAAGGAGGAAAAGAGGCTCGGAGGAGGGAGGAGGTCAAGTTGGGTCTGGGAAAGCACGGAGGAAAGTTGTTGCTTTAATGTTTTTATTTTTGTTTCCCACTAGAGCATGATTATTTTTATTATTTTAATTGATAATAAATTAAGTACATTTTCCCCAGTTGAGTCTGCTGCCTACCTTGGTCATTGGTAAGCAGTCTCCCTGTCTTTATCTCAACCCATGAGCTTTTTCATTCCTGTTCTTCCCATTTTCTCTTCTGTCCTGCTGAGGAGGGGAGTGAGCAAGCAGCTAGGTGGGAGTTTGGCTGCTAGCCTAGGCTAACCCACCACACCTCTCAACTAAAAACCCCAAAATAAAGCCTGCAAGCAAGAAAATAAAAACAGCCCTCAATGGTTTGTTGTTTTTATTGAAATGGGTCACTAAAAACATTTCAGACACAGCAAAATACTCTGCAAAGAAACAATATAGTCAAATATTTGCCACAGGACATAGTCAAAACACTGTGATTCTCCCCTCCCCAAAGGGATTTGATTAGAGAATCACTCGTAGAAGCTCTTTTCTGAAACCGTAAAACATCTGAGAAGGTACAGAATGTATTAACCCCATCGCTGTACAGAAAGGAGCTTTGTACATGAGGGAGCTGGAGAAGTGCCAGGGTACAAGTACTCAAATATCAGTGTGTGTTGAAAGAAGCTGAGTCTGTGAACTTTACCTCAAAAGAGAGAAAGAGAAAAGGTTTCTGACATTATATTAATATGAGTGTGCAGCAGCAACAAATCACTAAGCTGAAAACTGACAGGTTCTGAAAAATATAGAAAGAAGTTTCAAGACTTGAAAGTGGTTGTGTAGAAGAACTGGAGAAGGTTTCTGGAAACCAAATATAAAGGGAACATTTGATGGATGAGTGCTAGACATTAAACCTGAATTAATTTGGCACAATGACATTACTGGATATACACTGGAGGTTTGTTTGAGATAAGAGCATAGTATTTAGAGCAGGAAAGAAAGGAGTAAATCTTTTCAAACTACTTGAATGTGCAGGACAGAATAGATGGAAAATTTTAATCTAGGTTACTGAAGCTGTTGGAAAAATTACTAGCAAGCCACACAAACCACTGACAGAGTTCCATAAAGACAGAGCAAAACCCAAATACAATCTAATTTAAGGACAGAAGAAAAAGGCAGATTTGGGAGTTTAGGAGAAGACATCCACATCCCCCAGCACTACCCAGAGCCTCAGACAGTTGGTAATCAAATAGTGGACAGCACTGCAGAATCAGTCCTCTAAACCACAGATGAAAATAAGAGTGAGAAGCTTTGAAACTATCTGGAATCATTAACATATCCATCTTTTATTTCTTAGTGAAGAGCTAGTTTCTATGAGTAGAAGGGTTATGGTGAAATCTTTGTCCCACTGAAACTGAAATTTCTGAGTTTTATTATGTGGCTCTGAAGAAAGTATATTAGCCAAGTATTTACAAACAACAAATCTCTATGATTATGTGCCTTTTGTGCTTTTCAGGAAAATCAGCAGGATACATGACTTATTGTAATACATAAACTGGACTTTGCATTATTGACAGAGTGCACATGCTTTTTCATACACACTGACAAGTATATTGCTGTGCTTTATTAGTTTTGTCCCAAAACATTGATTTTGGATTTTCTGGCCTACTAAATGCCAAATCTGTCCTAATATTCACACTGGAGAATTTTGCCAGAGAATTCTCCATATGCAGGAGAATGACTGATGACCTTTGCCTTTCTAAGGCTTGCAAAGACACTCTAGTTTCTTCTTATGTAAACATCCTTCTGTAACAAGCAGGGCAGAGGTTCACAGAGGGCACCTCCTTACATCAAATTTGACTCTAATACTTGCAGAAATGGTGAAATAGGCTTTTGCTATTCTTTAAGTCAAGACAAGAGCAGAAGCCACAACCACTGACAATACCAAGATGGACAATGGTTGTTTTCCATTTGTTTTGTGGGCAAAGATTGCTCTTGTTTTCAGATAAGGTGTTACACTACCTAATAATTTCTTTCGTACTGTTAACACCTAAGGTCTTACCAACTTGATCAAGGATATAACACAGCCACAGAACATATCAGGGTTGCTATTATATCCATCAAATTTAGCCATGTACTAAATTGTTATGAAACCAATTAAATGCTGGCCTGAATTCATTTGGTCATACTCAAATAATTTCCTGTCAAACATCTGCAGAGGATCAAGTTATTCTTCATGGTTTCATCATAAAACGTTGCTCTTATTTCTTTAATCCATTTCTTACACAGACTCTTCCTCATTATTTTTTCGATCCAATTTCAATTTGAGGTGGAATGGTCTTTATGTATTAAACTAGGAAAGTTTTGATACTATTACTTTTTGCGTATCAGTTCTGAATTCACTTCTATCCCACTATGCATTTTTTTGCTGATGCTGTAATTTCTACACAACTTTTTTCCTTGGCCTCTCACCCTACTCCCACTGAAGTCATTCAGTTGGAATCTCCATCACTTTGAATAATCATTATATTGCGCACAGGGAAGAAATATGCAATAGCTAGAGTGTAGGAAAAAAGTCTATTATTTTACATTAAAATATAGCTGGGTTGGGAATAGGGCTAAACAACATCAAGAATTCATAAAAAGCATAACGTTTTTTCTTTTTGGTTAGTTTTGCTGATCGAGAAGTTTGTAAGTTTTGTCTTTCTTTCAAATATATACCCCAGTTTTCTAGTAAAACCTGCTATAGCAAGTGTAAGGCAATAGCTTTTCACAAGTTCTGGATGGAAGCATATTCTGCTCTGATACAAACTCCCCCAATACAACTGAGGAAGTTTAGACAAGTAAAATGTTGTGCAGGAAGGAAGAAAGTAACTGAGCTGAAAACTTAACAAGTAAACAAGAATCCTAAAAAGGGAGAGAGTGCAGATCCAACCTCCTCTTGCCAACTGTATTTTTGCCCCTACTTCATGAAAAAGCATAAATCCTCTCCCACAGTCTGGCAGACACTTTCCTCTGTCTGCATTTAATCAACATTTTCCTATTACAGGCCCAGTTTTCCCTCCTTCAACTTTTATCACTTGTCCTTCATTAAGAAAACAAATCATATTTTCCTTCTTTAGTTCTCTCATTTCTTCCAACTCAGTCTTCCCCTAGACATGAAAGAAAGATCACCTATCCACTACCCTATCATGCACCAGCAGGTATAACTTGCTTCTTTAAGCGTTGTAAATACTAGCTAACATTTTCCGCATTGCACCCAAGGTGATGAATTCAAGGGTGCTTTGGCTTGAGAAATGCTGTATGGAAACAAACTTGTATAGTGTTAATAAATACAACATGACACAAGTATATATGGCAAGAAGAAAAACCCCACTGAAGTGAGAATTTGCATGGGCTTCAAGGAGCTTTGGGTGAGGTCTTTGATACTTGCACTAGTAGGAGACACAGCTAAAAGGGATGGGAGAAATGGGATCATTGAAACTGTCCTATTTATTCAGAGAGACCTAGATCAAGCTATTCTCATCTGTGCTTGTTCTGTACATCATAAATAACCACTGAAGGGAATAATTACTGTTGGGGTTACTTCATAAAGAAGATGCCATTTCAATTTTAGAATAACAGGAAATAGAGTTATATATTAAGCTTGAAATAGATTTTACTGTCTGTACTATAGAAGTTTCTCATGACAAGCAGTATCACATTTCACCAGAAGATTGGCTCCTTGCAACTGGGCAAAATGAACTCTTTTTCTCCCCTCAAAATATTTCACATTTTCATATATATGACCTACATTAGGACAGAGTTATCAAGTTATTATGTGCCTAATTATACAATAATACCAATTGGACCTTAGGTGGGAATAAATATTGCAGGTCGGTCTTGCAGCCAAGATGATATGGAGTTATTATTATGTATATACACACACGCGCAATTCTTTCACTACTCAAAGTGCACCCTGTGGGGAAGTACAGGCAACATGACTTTTTCATGCAGGTTCAACAACTGCTTTTATGCTATTCATGGTGGTATTAAGTGCTTACTGTATAAAGCGGTAAAGTAAAACACAGAACTAAAAGCAATATCTCCATTGCAGCAACTCTCCAATATTCCTGAAAATACTGGTTTTTTCCTTTCCATTTAACTTAACTTTGGGAATTAGATTTCAAGTACTGACTTAAAGAAAATCTATACAATGGTCAAGTTAAATAAAAATGCTGGTTATTTTCAGAATATCACACAAGTCATATGTGTTATGATCTGACCTTCTGGAGCTGGTTTACTCGCATTTGTTTTTTCTGGATCCTTCACCTTGGATTTATTTGTTTCTTTTCTTCTCTCTATATCTTTAACTGAAAAGTAAGGAGAGAAAAAATAATCAATCAAACTAGAAACACTGTGGTCAGAAGCATGTGATTTTCTTCTTCCATAGCAGTTGGATGCAGCATTTTGCAATATGCTTAGGTAACAAGTGATTGTTACTGGGTTTTCCCTCCCTCCCTTTGGGTTTATTCTTTTTATGAATCTTTCCCCATCCTATCATCATTAAAGTTCTCAAAAATTACTCTCCTCGCACAGGAGAGTCCAAATACAGTGATATAAGCACCTAAGCTCACACTGACAAGATTCAGAACTGGAAATATAGTCCAGAAAACTGGCAAAGCTAGCTGGTGAAAGTCCAGAATTGCACAGTTCCACCCCAAGTCATTCAACACAAGAGCACGTAAGCCAGCTGTTACTTTATCCTCTTTAAAGAAACAGCTTAGATCCCATGCCCAAATCTGTGTTCAGGGCACCAAAAACTCCCATGAGAGCAAAGTTGCTTCAAAGCTCAGACTTCAACACTTTCCTGTCCCACAAGTGAGTGGGATACCTCCCTTATTATGTCCCAAATCTCATAACAGCCAAGCAGAACCCAGCTTGATTACCAATTCCTAATATTACATTAGTAGCCAGTATCACTGTACTCATAGTCAGAAAGATTCCAGCAAAATCATTGCTAAAGTCACTTATGGGGTGGAGGGGGTGGAATCCTTTCAGAATTTCCTTAGAACACTAATTGTTGTCAACACCCCAGCTGCCTACAATGGCCAGGAACAGATTAAAAGAATGAAACATAATATCTTTCAATCAAAATTTTTAGGTTATGTAGAGCTGGATTATGACAGACATTCATCCAAGCAGGTACTGAGTCTTAGCCAGGATCAGAGTCTCTCTGTGTTACATCATTCCAAATACACTGTGAGAGGGTGAAAGTTATCTGTCTTTCGAAACATATGACATAAAATAGACAATACAAGTATTCTGTTTTACTGAAGTGGAACCAAGGTCAAATGAATTTCACTAATTTACCCAATAGTATATGGAATATCTGAAACGGCCAGCAGTGCTCTAAATTCCAATCTAAAATATAATCCCTAAGGCCCCCTGCAGAACCAACAGCCCTCACACGCCAGGTACAGAGCTAGGAAAACTGAGGGAAAAAACCAACTGAAATTTTAGCTCCTCTCCTTACTAACACAGCATGTGTACCTGTACATCACCTTTACCTTCAGTGAACAGTTGTAAAACTGATTCAGAAGCAAATTCAGGTCCACAAGCTTGCTGAGGAGTCAGCTTTTACCAAGGTAGATCTTGGTTATTAGCTGGTCTTACTCAGAAGTCTGGGCTTAATCCTTACCTAAACAAGACTCCAACTAACATAAGAGATGAAATTACCAGAATAACACTAGCCAAAAAGGATGCCACTGTTTAGCCTTTTAAGAGCATTCCTTTGAGAAAAGGCTAAGAGCAAGCTAAGGAGCTGCTTGATGGTCTCCTCTAACGCTAGTGCTGTTGAGCAGCAAGTCTCCAGAGAAACAGTACAAAAGTTTGAAAGTGCTCATAGGAGACAAGTTGGTCACATCCTGACAGAGATTTCGAATTTGGAAAGGCATTTCTAATTGTCAAAATTTTAACAACATAGGAAGAACAGACAAGAAGACACCAGTTTTACTCACATATTTACACAGACAAAAAACTCATCCAGTGCATGTTTTTGCAGCTGCATTCTAAAAGGAAAAAAATCCCCAGTGATCCTTGTTAATTACATGCTATGTACCAGAATAGAATGTACTAGCACTAGAATAAGAATGTATACCTGGCTATACGAAGAGGAATACTCTTTTAACAATAAAATTTTATTGTAGGCTTAAGAATTATTTGTACATCAGTTACAACTCAGCAGCGTTAAAAACTTACTTTCAGTGCACTAAACCAGAGGATGTTCTCAAAGTTTTGTGTATGTTCGACCTTTTTTCATCTCAAGAATTAGCGACCACTTGTCAGAGAAGAGGAAAAATATATAGAACACAGGATAGCAAAAAAGAAGGATTTATATACATGTTCTATATGGTTTTACTCATGCAATGCATTGTATTGTCAAATGAAACTCCAGCCTCATTAAGTACTACATATTTTCACCTGCAGCAAAGAGTATACTAAACAGAACATAACCGCCATATTCTTAAGTTGCCAACTCTACTTTTCCTGAGGAATAGAGATAGTTTAAGAAAGAGCCACACCTAACGTTATAGAAGTTGGTGTAGCTTTCTGTGGGCTGCACTTTAATGCTAAAGTAATCTGTGGTTTCGTGGGTTTCCTAACCGGGATAGAACTTAAAGTAGTAAATAGAGTTGCAGTGATGAAAAACTAGAAAGACTTTGACACACACCACATCAAGCAATCAGAACCAGCACAAGATAAAATATGCTAAGAGAAACGCAGTTTAGCAATGACAATGAGAAATATTCAGTGTCAAGAGAATTCAGTAAGCTTTCAGCTGTACTCCCAGACTGTCACATTTTTGTCTTTATTGACCAAGTCTCCACTGATCATATTTAATTGAACTGTTTAAGATGCAGATCAAGACAAATCAGCTAAGACATAAATATCACTATGATATACACATTAAGAGTGTATGTAGGTCAGATAAAAAAAGTCTTAACTATAATTTGTGGACATATCTGACAGCTGAAAACCAACAAGAATTCAGTCTTTCATAGTATTATTGAACCAGCAACTAGTTGCCAGTTGGCACAGCTATAAGAATGTTTTAATGAAAAGCTGGATGAAGAGAAGGAAATTTTTTTTAAGTATCAGAATATAGCACGTCCGTTCTTGTTTCCGCTCACTGAAGATTCTTTTCCAGGAGATACTGGCTAACTTAATGGTATGGGGAAGAAAGGGATTCTAAATGAACAGAAACAAAGATAGGCCAACACAAGAATCTCCTGTGCAAGAGTGACTGGATCAATTCAAGCCTTCAGCTGTACATGTACCAGTTAAAATCTATGCCTCTGATTAGCCTTCCACCACAGAAGAAACTTTCCATCGTCCCCCTTTGTGTCTGACTTTGTTACAATTTCATAAGTTACATTGAATATCTGATAAATTATTCATGTCAGGCATAAAAAGACACGTACTTCTGAACTGGCCTTGTGCTGGCTTACTCTCCTTGTCTTCACTGAATGCAATGATCTGAAGGGCATAGTTTTGATCTGGAATAAGACCTTGAATAATTGCTTTGGTTGCAGTGTTTTGAAGAATTAATTGATTGGTTTTTCCACCTGTGAGAAAAAAACAAACAAGAAAAACCACAAATACATAACTTTATTTGCTTTTTTTTATAGCACGGTAAATGTAATGACTTAAAACTACCTCAAGCTCTACAGTGACCCAAGTGTTCCCACTTTTGGGACTATCCATACAGCCAGGCCAGAGGACATGTGAGAAAAGCAGGAAGTCATGCAGCCTGACCAAAGATACAGATCAGACTTCTTAGACACAGACACTCTAAGATCAATCAGCCTTTGTAGCTGGGCCTCATGGAATAGCCACAGTGTTCAGTTAAACTATTAATTAAGAAAAAAAGAAATATTTGACAAAAAGCTGTCAAGTTTGGTAACATCACACTCACAGGATTTCACACTGCTCTGTGACTGGCTGAGAGTTCTGACCCCATCGTCCCCACATCATCTCCGAATACCCTCTTTGCTCACTTCCTTTGGGCAAGGAAATTCTCATGTATAAATACAAATATCAAACATTTCTATGTATACATATACCTATAAAGATTGTATACAAATATGTATTTTAGCTGTATGTTAAAAGTGTATCTATATCCAAATTTAAATATGTACAGAAGTAGTACCTCTACAGGGGTAGCCTGATATAGCCACTTTGTTGCCTACCTCTACATTTCAAGTTTTCATTCAAAAAAATTTTAAAAGGTTTTAGGTTTTTTAAGTTTGATCTAAAAATCTTTTTGGTCTTTTCTGGGGAGCTTACTATGGGAGAAGGCCCAGGGAGATCCACCTCAAAGCTTTGACTGAAATAGGGTTCCCATGCTCTCCCTTGAACACTTCCTAGATTTCCTTACATCCCACTGGAAGAAAGGTAAACACAGATGATCAGTGACAATTCCCAAGGACTACATATGAAACATAACCAGCATCCATCCACTTCTACTACCTTAAGCACTCGGTTCCTATATTCTATGCCTATAATCACCCTCTGATGATATCGATTTCTCTCTTTCGTTGACCAGCCACTACTCTGTTATCCATAGCTTGCTCACAGTTCCTTAGTCCTGAAGGATGACACTAGTCTCTGAAAAACTGTTCAGCCTTAGGAAGACAGTCCTTTCACCTTAAAAGAGAACATACAGGACTTTTGTTTTACCTGAACTTGGAGTGACAAGCAGCTTATATCCAGTGAATTGCCCTTTGGGGGCTTTCCAAGAGATCTGTACGCTGTCAGGACTGACTACATTATATCTTAGTCTTGTTGGTGGGGACACTGCAAGCGGGGAAAGAAAACAAGATTTATAATTCAAATAAAAGGTAACCTCCAATTTTAAACAAACAAAAATAAACACATATAGGAAGACAACACAACATTTTAATGATAAAGGATGCAAGTTATTCAAAATGTCACATACATCAGTTTATTAGTTTGTAAAATGACATCCCCAGGTGCACTACTTCCCTCAGTCATACCTTGTATTTATCTTTTTATAAAAACAAACAAACAACCTAACAGCAGAGGACAGAAAGACAAACAGTGTTAGATGTTAAGACTCTAGTTTAGCAGGCAAAGCTGGTAATAAAAATGCTCTTTGTTAATATATGGGAATTAAAATCACTCTCCTGGCTTACAGTGACAATATGCATTACCTAGCCTCCTTTACCTCACATTACTGTGGTCGTTTCCCCACATTTAAGGTCACTACGGGCCAAATTTTCAAAGCCTCATGAAGACAAAATAACCAAGAGGAAAGATAGGCATGCATAGGGCAGAGGGAACATCAGCAGCCCAGTTTGGAAATCTGGCCTAAGCAGCACATGGACTTGCCCAGCTGCAAGCACTGCTTCGGTCTCATCAAGCCTAGCAGGCATGCATATGCAAGTCAAGATTTAGGCAGGGGCAACCTGGATGGTAAGCAAATCTGGCTTGTATTTCTATTGTGCCATCACCTAGGTTTCAAATAGAAGTTGCAGGTGAAATGAATAAAAGCATGAAATGATTGAGAAAGAGGTGATATTTCAGTGAAGCAACACACATAAGAACAAATGGAAAATCCACCCTATGTTGTCACTGCGTTATCAGCAAGTTTGTGTCTATGCACATAAAATAGTTTTTCACAGCTTTCCATCCCTCTAACTCAGGCAAGCTCCACTGATGCTGGACAAGACTCTACATAGCATTTCTGCTCTGCTTCAGGGAGCCAGATCCCTCCTTCACAGCAAAAAAACTGAAGGAGAGCTGCTAGTTATGCAGCCTGTGGTATCCAAGGCTATTAATAAAAGGAAATCTTCACACATTTGAATAGGGTTTGGCTCACAGAACTGATCTAGAGGGAAAGGCAGCCAGGGAAGCTATCCAAAGGCTGAACAACAGAAAGGGCTAGAAAAGCTTAACAAACTCCTCCATCAGCCTTACCCCTCCCTCTTCCCACTACCTCCACAGACCCCTGAACTTTCTCCTTCATTTTCCAAACCCTTGGTGTCTCTGCCACTACCAGTCTTAAGGTTTCTGTTAGTAAGCCTAAGAAATAAGGGAAATTACCTGAAGAGGGGAAATGGCAATTTCTTTTCCCCAGGGCCCAAGGTAGCTCTTAATTGATTAGGCTTATGCCCACTGTTTGTTGGTCCATTAAATATAACAAACTAACAGTTCTCATGATATTTCTGAGATTTAAGGATTACAGCATATGGAGCATCTGAGTCAACAGGCAGAATGTGTTAGCCAACAGTCCCTGGCCTCTCCATTTTACCCGCAACAGTCAATGCAGCTCTGGCACTAGCAGCAGCCAAAGACCTGTCCTGAGCTGATTACTTTTTCCTACATGCTTCTTTTTCCAACAGCTTGGGGGAAGAAAAAAGAGAAGGAAAGAGGCAGGCTGTAGTTATTTGAGATTCAAGGTGGTGTATTCCTTATGCCATCTACCATTAAAAAAATTTTGGGTCTTAGAAGTAAAAATCTGGAGATAAAAGAGATGTATTCCCTTGCATCCAGACTCTCAATCCATAACGGACAGTTTTACCAGACCAAAGGCAGGTTCTGCAGTTCTCTGCCTTGAGGGACTTCACACCAGAACACAAAAGAGAGAGTACCTAAGCACCAAGAACAGCTTAGTAACACCTTCACCTTCTCAAAGACTTCGGAGAACAAGCTCAAGAAGAGAGGCCAGGGGACAGAAACAGCAGGTAGCACACCAATTCCACACACTCAAAACTGTTCTGATTCACAGCACTGGGCTTACAGCCAAACAGTGCATTTCCCCAGTTGCTGGGCACAAACTTGTCAGACCTTGTCTTCAGGTTGCCTGTCACCTCCCTGAAGTTTAGAGGGAAAAAACCTGCAAGTAAGAGTGTGTGCAGGAATCACTGCAAATACAAAATCAGTTCTTTGAAAATTTGGCCCTTGTATTGCAAAATGTTTGGTCAGGCAGGTTTCTGCAAGAACATTCAGCATGCTATAATTGTAATAAAATGACAGAGACTATGGCAAAAAGTTTTGAAAGCCAAGCAGACTGTAGTTATGGATTACAGCTTTTAATTCATTCTCAAGATTCATTCTGTCTTTGAGCTATACATAAATCACAATGAAGTCGGGCTGAATGAAACAAGAGTGACAAATCATACCTAGAAGTTTGAAAAATATGCAATTCCTTTTATTATTTATTTCATCTAAGGAATAGTGAATATACTTTTTGACAATGACAGTATGCAAGTGTAAAAATGCTGCAAATTCTACCAGGATTAAGTGTTAAATTTTTATGGGGATTAAGAGGCAGAGCAGAGATCAATAAAGTAACACCAAGGATTGACAAAAATAATCACGTTTTAGAATTTCAGAGTTCATTTTCTCTGCCATCTTCTTCCTTCCCCTGTCATTGCATTCCATCCTACTTTCAACTTAACAGTTTATAAAAGCATCTTCTAACAAAGCAGCATAGCTCTGGTTTAATTGCTATTAGCCATCACCAAAACAGGTAAATTTTAGGAGCCCCTAAAAAACAATCACAGATCTTACAAGCAAAGGAGGACACAATCACCAAAAGTTTTTCTGTTTACTACAGAGTTACAATGTGAAAGACTAGAAAAGTTGTGCCAGAATAGTCTTTACATAACTAGTCAATTTTCACTAGGTACTTTTTGTATCAAAGGTGGCAGTGCAGGGGAATGGACATTCCCACACAGCAATTAACCATAAGGAAGAAAAGAATTATTCACCAGATACTCAGCTGTGTCTTAGTTGTGCAAAGACTAATGTTCTAGCATAGAAAAGTACATATAGCTAAGGAAGTTAAAAATCTATCACTTGAACAGACAACAAAATATTGATGGGAATTACTACACATTCACCAACCTGAAGAGGATATCTTTATTTCTTTGGACCTTTATTGTCTGTGGAACAAAATCTCACTTCTTGCAGAAAGGGAAAAAAGTTAATCCAAGCTGAGTCGGTTAACTGATAAAAATCAGTAGCTAGAGCTTGTTAAGTGGTTTTACAGGAATGCAAAAGAGAATGGCCGTCAGCAACATTAGAGCAGTCACCCAAAAGAAAACTACAGACAAGTTCAAGACTTTGGTTTATGCCACCAGATAAATTAGCACTCCAAATACACGAGTCTTGTGGACAACTAGGGAAAAGAGTGTTTTGAAATAATCAATATCTTAACAAAAAGGAAAAATACCATAAATTGCATATGTGCAGCTCTCCAGGACATCCAATAGTCTAAGACTGGATACTAACTAAACCTTGTGGCTTCCAATTTACTTTTGTTGTAACAATTGAACAAGTTAATATGCACTGCAATTACTTAGCAATTACATTAGTAACACATGGAAATTATTGATACACAAAGAAAAGTTTCCATTTTTAAATACAGAAGGAAAATTCTCAAAACAAGTTACTTTATGAATAAATGGAAATTCTAAAGTATTTTTCTTGCCAAGCACTATTTTTGTGTGCTATATGAGAACACAAGTAGACAAAAGCCAGATTTTTTTGCTGCTGTTGTTTAAGTGACATTATGCTGAATGAGGAAGAAACAGCAGTGATGAAAGAATAATTGTTGTTGAGTAAAAACTGAATGGCATTATGATGTTTATAAGGCATTCAGGCAATAAATGAGATAAAACCATGTAGCTCAATGCAGATAACTCCTCAATTGATGGAATAAGTTGTAGCTTCAGGCATGTTGACTTCAGTCTCCCAAACACATTCTCCCTTCCAAGAAGTCACATTACATACCTTTACCTGAGCATCTTTGCCAAAGGAAGGAAACACAAGCTGGAACTAATACCAGCTCTTCCTACTTCTTGGCAGAGTGTACAATTTCTTAAAACAGACAAACATACTGTTAGTGCTGTATTAAATTGTAAATAGTTAGCTAGCTGTATGAAGGGTTTACTGCAAGGAGTGGCAACCTTGAGAAAAGAAAGGATCAGAGAAACATCTTACTACTTTAAGTGTAGCAAGAGATATTTTTATTCTGCAAACATGGAACGGAGACTTCATATCACCTCATTCAATAACTAACAGTCATTTTGGGCCACGGCAATAGTCCACTTAGCTTAGTATCACACTGCTGACAGCATTCAGCAGCTGATGCTTGCTGAAAGCGTGTAAGAACAAGGGAAGTATTGTTCTTGATGAATAAAGTACACCAACTCTAGCTTCTGCTGGTGTGATGATTGTGGAAAAACCTCTCTCTGACCTTCACTTCATTGTACTAATAGTTTGAGAGTTTTCTCTCTTATATATGACTGATTAAATCACAGCTTAAAAAAAAAAAAAAGTCGAGGGAAGAGCATCGTTTTCTAAGCTCAAGAAATTTCGCAAAACTTTCTGGAGGTGGATCTCAATCCCCAATCCTGTTTTGCAAATCTTAACCATATGTATTAGGACTGAAATACACAAAGATAGTACTAACCATATGCTTTGCTTTATTGGCTCGTTAAGTCACGAACATTCTGGACCTCATTTCTAACCAGAATTGATGTGTTGAACATTGGGAACATGTATTTCTTCATTCACCTCACATCACCCACATTAAATATTACTGCTTACATGTGTCCCTAAGTTCTGGGAGAGGCTTGTAAAATGCTCACAGGTTCCCAACCATCCAAGATGGTATGCCTCCCTAGCACTTGAGCGCCACACAGACTGGGCAGCGCTGCTACTTGCATTTACCAGAACTTGGAAAGCCCCAGGTTGCCACTAGTTTATGAACTTACTCATGAATAATGCATTATACAAGACACTTCACAAGAGCCCCAAGATCAAATTCTGCTCCCAGTTATGCCTGTGCAGTCTCATATCAAAGGGATTACATGAAGTCGAGCAAAATGTTTTTCTTTAGAAACCATAAAAAACTCATTGGCATTCTTCCTCCCTTCTTCCCCAAGCAATAGGACACATTTTCTCTAGAAGTCCAACCACTGTCAATATGATCCAACACGTATTTAAGCAACCTCAGCAGTATCTAATACCCACAAAGGAGATTTTAAAAAAAAAAAAGCTGCAGAAGTAATCTGTGACATTTAACAGTCCTGTGCAATACTGAATGATGTGTTACAAGAGCTACTGTTCCAACAAAGAAAAAATATATATTCCACACAAGCTTATTAACATAGCTGATCCTTCCAACTTACTTGATTATGCAGAGAACAGTCACAACAATTTCTGATCAGTACTTTCATGTAAATGAGAGTTTTAAAATGTTCTGTATAATTCATTTTGAGACACCTGAATTTGCAAAAAGAATTATTCTATTTGAGATACTAGGTTTAAAGAGCACACATTAACTTGTAACTCTACTTCCCCCCGCCCCAAGATCAGCAGCTAAACTCCTGCTCCATTTCAATAGTACCAGATCCACATCCTACTAAGAGGGAAGTAACATTTGCATTTGGAGTAAAAAAGTCTATTTCTGCACATCAGAGTGAAAAACTCTGTCATCTTATTTATGACTTACCTTGGCTCTGGGCATCACTGATGAAGAAAGCTGTGACAGCTAAAAATGCCAAGAGGAAACAGCTCTGTATCTCATACCGACAAAGCATCTTCCCTCAATACACACAGTATTAGCAGGTCTGAAAACACAGAGAACAGAAAGACTTATTAAACCTGCAAAGAGAAGGGCAAAAGAGCAAAAAAATCTGGATTCCATTAAAAAAACCCAGGAATTTGCCATAGACATCAGTGGAGCTAAGATTTCATCCTGACAGCAGTTTTAGAACTAAAGTGTATTTTACCTGAAAGGGACAAAGAACCCTATTTGGGCTACTCAACAATTCTGAAAATTCAGTCCATGTAAAGAGAAAACTGATATTCTTTGCTAAGCATACATGAGTATTGGAAGCAGAATATGCTATGCATAACAAGGGAAAATGAGTATCTCTATACAATCCAGTGTTGCAAGCACCTTACCAAGCTATCTGTGGTAGAGAACTCTGAAGCTCTTGATGGCAAAGCAGGACTAAAACCGTCATCTATTTTATACCCAGAAAGCAACTGGAATGGTATGTTAAATTATGTATTTCAGGATCCTGTAATAAAAAAATGAGACGAGAACTGCCCTGCAAGTCTACCTCAAAGTAGCAAATACATGTACTCGATAACCCCAGTGAAATAATCATCGATCAGCTCAACCAAGCAATTTTGCACATTTGTTGTCAAAAAAGGCAGAACTTCGTTCTGAAGAAACACAAGTCCTCTTCTCACTGTCCTCTACAGCCTACTCTGTCTTTCCTTTTTCCATCTTACTCAATTTATTCTGTGCTCTCTGTTGTACTACCTGTCACTTATAGTGACTAAAGGAGACACAGCTCAGAAGGCATGCAGGGTATCAGCTGAGTAAGCACTAATTCTATATGGAGGTAATAACATGGTCAAAAATATTTACTCTAACTTAATCAGTTAGGAACATCAACACTTCAGAGTGCAGCATTATACAAACACCCAAGGTAGCCCTAGGTGAACAAGCTGGGTTACAGGAAGCAAGTCTGGTGCCAAAGAATAAGTTCCCGAAGGGGTAATTTATGTGTCCACAGAAGCTAGGTTAGGAACAGTACAAATTTCATTAGCTGAACTTGGCCTTTAACACTTTCCAGTACAGTTATTCAACATATATAGAAGCAGCCCTCAAGATATATCAACATGTTCGTAACATCATGCTTATAAATGTTTATCTATCAGTCAAGTTTACTGTACTAGTTTTAGTCAATTTTCCGGGCCAAGAATTTTTGCTGCCCTCTCCTGTATTTTACATGAGAATTAAATTAAGATAATTAATAGTAGATTTCTTGCTGCCAACAAAGAGTCAGCATTTGAAGGTTTACTTAGGTAAATTTCAGGTTATGTATTTCTGTGTTGCAGGTCCCTCCCATTTACCTCCTATGTAATTTTCTCTAATATCCCCAACATACTATCATTGAATTTGCCTACCATGTTTTCATTGTCTTCTGGGGGAGGCACAAAGCAAGTGGTTCAACCACTAGCTAATATAAAAGGCAGACTGAAGTACCTCAATCATTATTAGACAGATAAGAAGATAGACCTACATGTCCTTCTCTCTTCAAGTATTTACAATTTGCCATAGTTATCCCAGGACTTGGTAGGTCTACTGTTGCAAATCCCAGTTATGAATGCTTGATATGTCACCTAGAAATATATAGGGGGGGTTAATCATTGTGAATTCCATCCCCATAGGAGAAATTTAGTTTTAGTCAAATTAGCCACCTAAGTTCTAGCCAAATTATCAACAAATCTCACACTACTTAAATATATATTTTGAGTCCATTTCTTACAGTATAAATCTCTCAAGACATAGGCAAATACCTAGACCCAATAACAAAGATATGCAGCAGAGACTTGGGTATTGCTATGCCCAGTTCTTCGGACACGTCCTCCAGATGGAACTCAGAAACCCGAGCAAAGTGCCTAGGCTTCCTACTACGTGAACACAAAGAGTCAGACACCCAAGGACTGGATCCAGACAAGTCAGCACAGTCAGCAGTTGCCTAGGGACAGGCAATAGGAAGAATGAAGAGAGTTAAGTCTTAAAACAGTCTGAAATCAAACCCTTGTATATCTCACATTGGGTATCAACGCTTCTCCCCTCACTCAAGAATACAACCTGGAGCAAGTAAATTTAGATTTTTCAAGGAACAGCATAGAACTCAGTCTTCAATGCAGTCACCACTGACGATGTGCGGATTTGTTTCCGTTTAATAACCCAGACATTAAAATACTGACTCACAGCGGTGGCTCAATTCCACATCTGCTAGATTTGATATAAACCCTCCTCCCAAATAAGAGTATAAATACTGACAGGTAATCCTGCATAGAAACACACTCTACTGCTGCTTTTAGAGAATAGCCATTGCACAGAGAAGTAAGATTTATTGGGATACATACAACTGGTGCTGGATAAACTAGGCACAAGTTTGCCTCTCCCACGACCCGCTCTTCAAGGTTCACTTAACTAGCAATGGCAACCACCAGTCTGCAGCCACCTTGTGGCTGACATCATCTGGGAACAAGAACTATCCTATTCCTTCTGCTTTTTATATTTCACCTTTTATTAACTATTTGGTAAAAGAGTTATCTGACAGAACAGCCCTAGCAGCAGAAACCAAACCATCCCAAGCGAACAGCCCTGCCCATGAGGTGAGCCCCGCTCCCCTGTGTGCTCACAGCTCCTCTCCCAGGTGGGCTCCAGGACGCCTGCATAGGCCTGGCAACAAGGCACCTTCTCCTGAGGGAACAACCTGCCCTTGAGACCGACCTCCCAGCTCGGGAGAAATGCAACATACATCTTCATGCTCTGTACCGCCCTGGCTTCAGAAGCGCACCCGGTCCAGGTGAGGAGGCAGAGCCGCCTCAGCCCAGCACTGGCACCCTTCCCTAAGGCAGGCAGGTTAGCGCTGCCCTCCTGAATGGGAGCCCGGGGGTTATTTCTCGTATCTCGGTGGCATGTTATGGAGCGGTGTGTCCCTGCGTCCATCCCCTGCCTGGGAACAGGCACACGTTTCTCGGGTCGACGCCCCGCTGGGCGAAAGGAAGAGTGCGACCTGCCCCG
>NW_009637961.1:10349-22761 GCF_000690535.1 Cariama cristata | reverse complement strand
CGGGGAGGGGTGTTTGTGGTCGGGGCTCCCCAGCGGTGCTGCTGCACAGGGAGGACAAATAACTGGAACGGGGGAGGCTGGGGTGATCTTCTTCCCTTGTCGAAAATGGCTTCTTTGTCATACTCGTGTTGCCTTGGATCATCGAAGTGTTTTCTTTGTGTTTGTTTTTTTTTTTTTGGTGTGGTTTGTCAAAATTCAGAGGATGAAAGCAAGATGTAGTTTTTAATGAATATTTGTATGAAAATTGTGTTGTGCTTGGGCAGGGGGTGAAGTTGTGTGGGCACGGCGCAACCCAAGGAAAACTACCGCTGTGTGCATGTGCCTGCTAGCCATGTTTGGTGACAGAAACTGTTAAAATAACATAAGTCTGGCCAAGGCACAATGTTAACAACAACAAAAAATCCCCTCACTTTTGAAATGCCCCGTTTATGTGCAAAATGCTTACACAGTTATGTGAATAACAAAAATGTGCTTTTTACATTTGTGAATTATGCACAACCAGTTTCAGGTAGTAGCCCTGTTAACCAAATAAACTAGCTACAGAAATGACGCAGCAGATAAACATCCTTAGCGTATTCCATCTTTTGACAATGTTCAAAATTATTTTGAATTACTCTGTTTTATGTAACATAACTTACTTGTGTAATTTTGCATGTAGGCATATAATGGTATTCTGGAATTTCCCAGGTTTTTATAAGAAGAAATGACGCCTGCTGCTATTCTGGAAACATTTAAACTGCTCTGTTCTTAAATGGTTGAAGCTTTGAGCCAGTTTACATCTTGAGCTAGTTCAGTCCGTGAGTCTTCTTCAAAGCTCCTACGTGTTAAAAGCCACGCGTCCTTAAGGAGCTGTACAACTGCAAGTTGACATTTTAGAGTTAGAATGTAGCTATTTAGCCAAGCTGGATAGGTGTTTAAGTTGCTGTTGTACTCAAGTTCTTAAACATGTCTTGGTACCAATCCGTATGTCAATATTTGACACAATCGGTATTGTTCTAGGAAGTATTCAAAATGACTTTTTAATCTATCATCTGCCAAAAACTGTACACAAGAAACCAGAGCCAAAACTGAGATCCTGCTGTGGTGGATGCATACGTATTTGTTTTAAGTATTACAAGATGAGCTTGCTATGGATGGTGTTTCTCTTGAAGTATGATCAGTGGTATATTGGTAATCTATTACTTGCTTTGGGATAGCCAAGAGAGAGAAAGGGGAGGAAGCAGCATGTTTCATGATAATGAATGAGATATGGATGAATACAGTTTGCTCAGACTTACCAAAACCACAGGGAGGGAATTGAGCTTGGGCCTCCCAAATACCGATCCAGAGGAGCAACCATACTCTCTCTCCAAGTTCAAATGTTAGAAAACTTTTAATCATGAGGATGTTGCAAATTTAATTTGCATTAAAGGTACCTATAGCACATTATCTAGAATAAGAAAGCAAATTATAATCTTAGATATTTATCTAGTAAATAGAATTAATTGAAATAAATGGGTTTGCTTTACAAAGTCTAGTGGCTGTCAGCATTTATTCTGGAAGTGTCTGCTTTTTTATTTAACATCATATAAAAAATATTTTAACTTCTGTATTACCAGATCTTGTTTCTCTGCCTTCTTTGTTTGTTTAATCAAATTACTTCTAGAAAACTCACTGAAAGCTGTGAATACCATTTTTTCTAGAGCTATTTGATTCCATTTTGGATGAGTTATCTTACCGGCTGTTTGCATAGGTGATGCTGAAAGATACAGCATTGAAAGCTTCCATGTTTTAGTTTGGTAGACTTAAAAATCACTATTGGCAGCAGAAACCTCACACAGGAAAATACATTTCACTTCTGTTAGAAAACTTTCCTAGGAAGGTGGAGGATTATAGTGAGGTTTAGTAGACGTTTAATTGCTATCTAAACTTTATCCATTACCAGTGGGATTGGCTGTAGTTGGTTTACAGGTAATTTGCTTGCAGTGACTGGATGTATGTCTTCATTTTCTCGACCAAGTGCCATTGCTCTTCCATCACAGTATACATAATATGAACATCAGCATTTTTCCGTAGTGTTGATCCTGTATTTTTACTTAACCCAATTCTTTGTTTTGGTAATACGTTGTTTTAATTTCTCTCTCTTTGCCTCCTAGGTCTTCTTGTAGGAACACTAGACGTGGTTTTGGATTCCAGTGCCAGAGTTGCCCCATACCGTATTCTGCACCAGACTCAGGATTCTCAAGTGTATTGGGCAGTGGCGTGCGGTATGTAGTGATGTGACTCTTGGGGGCTGGATTTGTGATATTCTATTGTCCTTTTGGTTCGGATGTTCAGTTATCCCACATAGGAGTATTCTGTGACTGCTCAGGAAACTTTCTAGAGCTTCTGGTGGGGCAGTGGAAGATGCCAGAAATGACAAAACTTCTCAGTGTTGTTTAAACTGTAGTTTAGGAACTTAAGGCTCTGTAAAAGCTTCTGTTTCTGCGTGTGTTATGAACTTTCTTTCTTGCAAGGTGTATCTGATTGCAAGGTCATAGTGAGATTGTTCAGAGAATAAAACCATGATGGTAAGATTGCTGTGAGTTGAACGTTGTGCCAAAACCTGCTTACTAGGAACACAGTACAAGATGGGAACATGTAAGGTTGTTCAAGGTGCCAAACCCATTTGGGGAATCTCTTTACTGTCTTGATCCAATTTATTTTTTCCTGCTATTTCTGGCCTGTAATAGATGTTTTGGTATGCTCTATGTGTAAAATATATTACAAGAATACTTTTTTAAAACATCAAGAACCCTTGGCCTCTTTTACTTGAGAAATGTAACTGCTGTATTAGAATATGATGGTACAGCCTTCTAATATCTGGTGGTGAACTTTGATTAAGGCTTTAGGTCCTGCTGGTTGCTAAAGAGAAAATATCTTCACATGTATTTGTTAGACCAACTTTATTTATACTAAGAGTCTTCATTTCTAACTTTGTGGTTGAGTTGTAAAATCTGAGTATGATGTAATCGTTTGCTAAGCCCACAGATGTTGATGTCTTGTTTTCCCTGTTCCCATCTTCTACCCAAGCAACCAACACAATATTCTCCTTTGCAGAGCTACTTAAATTCTGCAGAAGAGAGGTTTAGAAGTTCACAGAAACTCAGTTTCCCTTTTGAGGAAGGTGGAGGCAGAGAGGAAGATAGGAAACAAAATGTCAGGCCAGAAACTGCATAGAAAAAAGCAGAATATTTAGGGGCCACCTATGGTGCAAATCTGAAATCATGTAGTATCTTGATACTCAATGAGTGTGTTATTTTTGTACAATTTTGGGAGTGTTTTAGTTGATATGCTCTATATCTCAGTTACTTTGAAGTAATGCAGCATGGTAAAATGAGATGGACTATATAACAACTGAACAGAGTTTGATAAATTATTATACTGGAATAAATATAATGTCTTCATCCAAAGTAATTTTTTAATCATGTCTGGTTCTCATTTCACTGTCAAAGTAAGAGTACTGGCATTCACTTAAAGTTATAAAATGTATATGGCTCTCTAGTTGAAAAATGTGTATCTTTTATTTACAGCTTATCATGTGTAAATACTAGTGGACATCACTCTGGTCATGCATGGGGCTTTGGCCTTTCAGCACTTTGTTCTTGTAACTCTCTTTGTAGGAATTGCAGTATTTTACTTGTTCACATGTCATTCTAATGTTGTTCTTAGAAGGACGTCAGTTATTGAGACCTGGCTCATTTTAGCAATTTGTCTGCTGTCATTTGGTGAGAGATGCAGCTCAAGAAACAAAACAGAATGTAGGGTTTATTCCTGTGCCATTGTTGCAAGAGCTGTGGTTTTTTTCCACAACCAAAGCATCCTATAACTGATAATTCTGTGCCCTTAAAATAAACCATTTTGTATTACTCAAAATCATTTATGCTTTAAAAACATTGTCAGATGGCTAGTATAGATGTCAATTGAACTTATACACAGAGGCAAAAGAAAAAATACTTCTTGTCTAATCCATTGGGCTGTACACACGAACTCAAATTCATAGTCCTGCAGTCCTTTGAGACAGGACAGCTTACTTGCTTCTAGTTTTTGGTTTCAGGTCCTGGAGTTATTTTTGCTTATGAAACCACAGATTAGCTGGCATTTGGTTTTGTGGTTAGGTGTCCAGCTACAAACATGTGAAGACTTTCATTGCTGAAGCTACCTCCTAAAAGAGGAAGTCAGGTAGAGCAATAGCTTTAGGGAACTGCTTGTGGTGTTGGCTGCTTGCTTCTTTTCCATCATTAACCATACGGAGGGGTCTGATGTACTCGCAGAGAAATTGAGTAGTGGGAGACATGCTGTTAACATTTTTAGATATCCCACTGCTTTTGTATGAAACTTCAGAAGATAAATTTACTGGAATTTGGCAAAGAGAAAGTTACAAATGTCTTTGGCATTTAAACAGATTTCTTTTTGTCTGCATTTAATGGTATTTCTTATCTTGTTAAAAAATATTAACTGCTGGTTTTATTTCTGCATTTTTCTTCTGTCTACAAGAGAATATAATGATAGGTATCAGTAGAGAGGAAGAAATCTTTTAGTAAACACAGATCTTTGAAATAATTAATGGCAACTAACTAAGGCAACTTTCTATAGAAAAGTTCTTTAAATTGGTTAGACAGTGAAGCTTATCCTTTGTGAACTGTTGTAGACTGTATGGTTAAAGACAACTAACTGTTTGATATGAAGTTTACTGAGATGTTTTTATTAAAGAAAGCAAAGAACTTTCTGACATGAATGTTTTGGTTGCTTTTTGTTTTGGAATTGTATGCTCTCTGCTGACCATTGCCCATGGAAAATGGAACCTCTTTGTAGGTATAAAAAGTTCAGCTGTTCTGAAATTTCAGGGTTCTTCTGAAAGTTCATTATTTTTGTTCTAGAATACCAGGAATTAAAAAGAGTACTTCTTGTCTGGAACATAAGAATGCTTTTTGTCTGGGAAGAAAGCTGTGTCTGGTGCGCACTAGCGAATAGGTTGATCTGTTGGTAGTGTGCTGATTATCCTTGGTGGCAGTGGAAACATTTCATTAGAAACATAATGTTCGTGTACATAAAACATCCTTGTCATGTATACATTGGTGTGTTTGATTCCTGATCCTGATCACTGATCGCTGTTTGGCAATTATTAGTTTCCTGCTGTGAACTTGGATGAAAAAAGACCTTGTGCTAATTTCTCTTTTCTTTGCTCTTCCCATCATCTTTCATCCCTTCAATTAGGATCATCTCGTAAAGAGATCACAAAGCATTGGGAATGGCTGGAGAATAACTTACTGCAGACTCTATCCATCTTTGATAATGAAGAAGATATCACCACCTTTGTCAAGGGCAAGATACATGTAAGCAACGTGTTTCCCTGAAGGACTTCCAGATCCTGAGAAAGAATGGAGAAGTGGTTTTAAGAATTTTTTACCCTTGGGAGGGAGGGAACAGAAGCTCCATTGCAAAAATTTTTCTCTACACCTTTTTCAGACCTACATACATTTGAAATTGTCATGGAACACATACAGTATTATCAGCATCATGTTACAGTCATAATACTGGACAAATGTATTGGGGGGAAAGGATTGTGAGCAGTATATCTCAAGGAACAGCCTGCTTAGGATGCTCCTGCTAATTAAAATATAATATCTCTTTAAAATCCTTGACAATTATACCTTTGATGCAGAGAGAATGTTTAATGAGGGCTCATGTAGCAACAAATATGGCAGGGAGAATTCTATTTTGCAAGCAATGTACTTGCCCTGCTGTGATGGTCTAAAAGGCATCTAGGTTGTAAAGGAACTGCACCCCAGCTTCACTGACTTCTGAGTCAGACAGGTGTCTCTGCTTGTTGTGCAGTTAACACACTTGGGATTCCCAGCCTACAAATTCTCCCCAGTAGAAACTTCCAAATAGAGTTTTTCATTGAACAGCAACAATTTTAGTCTTCTTCAGTACTCCTGTCAGATTCTTTGTATTTTCTGTGTATGAGAGAGATTGTGGTCATTTGGTTTTCCTTCTGGCCAGTCAACATCTGACAGGCTGTGGAGTTTTCCCCTTCCTGGCAGATAATCTTCCTGTTGAAGAAGCATGTATGCAAGTGAAAACAGACTTCAGTTCTCCTGCAGGGTGTTCAAAGTGTTACCAGGCCAGCCGTGAGAAATGCAGTCAAACGTTAAACATGAGTGCTTGCTGCATGCTTTCAGGAGTAGATCCCAGATCGCAGGCTCCCGGACTATCTGCTCTTTCTGCATGTCTTTACTATTTCTCCAGAATGACAAGAGAAATGATAACTGCTGTGTTGTGTTTCTTCTTTCTGTCTTCTGGATTGCTGCTGTGACCTTTTGCTGTATATTATGTCTGTCAGCAGACGTGTTCCCTTCCACTTCTTCCCTCTCTCTTCCCATGTCCTTTCAGGGAATTATTGCTGAAGAGAACAAGAATGAGCAGCCCCAGAGTGAAGAGGATCCAGGTAAATTCAAAGAGGCTGAGCTGAAGATGCGGAAACAGTTTGGGATGCCCGAGGTGGAGAAGTTGGTCAATTACTATTCCTGCAGCTATTGGAAGGGACGTGTACCCAGGCAGGGTTGGCTGTACCTCACCGTCAATCACCTCTGTTTCTACTCCTTCCTGCTGGGCAAAGAGGGTGAGTTAAAAGCCTGCTAGTTGTTTTTCTGCAGTTTCCCGTGATCTTTTTGGTGGAATTGATCTTCTGTGTGAACGTTTTTTTTTTAAGTTGAGAGGGTTTTTTTTCCCTTTAGGAATCCTTTGATCTCTAGCTCAGCGCATAGATCGGTCCTTGCCCTCATAGGCACTTAAGTGATGTTTAGACTGAATGCCTGAGTCATTTTGCAAAACATTTCACAAGTTGTACAAGTACACCTGAAGTTTTACTTAAACTGGATTAGAGAACCAAGCAATGTTTTCACCTTGGTGAGTTCTATTTGGAACCACCACCAGGACCCAGTATTTACAAAGCTTGAACTCCTGGGCCAAAAGCTAATTTGCTGGAAAGAAAGAATGAAAACTTGAGTAATTGTAGTTGAAAGCATTTACTGGATGGGAGATAGTCCTTTTGGAACTGCATTATTTCTAGTCTAGTTAATCCCAAAGACTATTTCCAAGTGTTTTTGGAGAACCTAGTAAAAATACGAAGAAAGAGGGGTAAAATGCTGCTACACTGAGGAATTACTGGCTGCTTGAGCTTCATTTCTGATTGTTGTTTTGCCTCAAATTGTGATAGTAGGGGTTTTTATTTTTTTTCCCCAGTTACACTGGTGATCCAGTGGGTGGATGTAACCCAGCTAGAAAAAAATGCTACACTGCTGTTCCCTGAATGCATTAAAGTAAGCACAAGGGACAGTGAACTTTATTTTTCCATGTTTCTCAACATCAACGAGACATTCAAGCTGATGGAGCAGTTGGCTAACATTGCTATGCGGCAGCTGTTGGATAATGAGAGCTTCCTACAGGACAAGTCCCTCCCGAAGCCCAGGAAGCCTCTTAAGAACATCTCTGCATTAAAAAGGTATATGTTTCCAGCAGTGAGAAGACAGGTAGCAGGGGATTGTAATAAAAAAATCTGCATTACTATGTAGCTCCCAGGTGCCACTGGAGGGTTTTCACGCTCTAGGGGCTGCATCACTTATTTGAGTCATTAGCCCTCTGCCTATTCTTTTTTTTTCCATCCCAAATTGGTACTGAATTCACACACCCCCTCATGTCTTTCTCATGCATGACTGGGCACTGTCAGAAGGAATTTTCAACTAGAAACTGCTGAAAATCCTGCTTGTAAAAAAAAAATGTGAAAGAAGAAAATGACATCAGCCCCTTTTCTGAAGTTGAAGATTTATAAAAAGTAATATGTGTTTGTATTGTAATAAATCCTCCCGCTGGGGTCTGTTCTCTGCAGTTTCAGAATCTGGTGTAACATTTAAGTTTCGCAGATGCACTTGCATATTTTATCTTGTATTGCAGGACATACCTTGTCAGTGAAGCATGTCTGAAGGCTGAAAGAGGAGTCAGATAAGGGGTGGCAGTTAGAGAAATGAATACTAAAAATACACAGCACAGTCTGAAGGTTGTGGTTGGAGCAAACACTTAACGTTAGAGTTTGAGTGGGTTTTTCAAGTGAGAAAAATCCTCAGGGGACTACTCTTTACTTTTCCCCAGAGACCTGGATGCTCGAGCCAAAAATGAGTGCTACCGTGCCACTTTCCGGTTGCCCAAGGATGAATGCCTGGATGGACATACAGATTGTACCTTGTGGACACCATTCAACAAGATGCATATTCCTGGCCAGATGTTTGTTTCCAACAATTACATCTGTTTTGCCAGCAAAGCAGGGGAAGCCTGTCATCTCATCATTCCTCTCAGGGAGGTGGGGATTTCTTAGCTGTTTATTAAGACTACAGGCCTTTCTTGTCTTTTGTGTGCTTCTGTCTTTTGGGCGGTGCTTTATAGATAACGGAGAATCTGCGAGATCCAAATGGCCCTTGTCTTTGTCTTCTAGGTGACAATAGTTGAGAAAGCAGATAGTTCCAGCGTCTTGCCCAGCCCTCTGTCCATCAGCACTAAAAGTAAAATGACCTTCTTCTTTGCCAATCTGAAAGACCGAGATTTCTTGGTACAGAGAATCTCTGACTTCTTGCAGAGGACACCATCCAAGAAACCCTGCGGCAGTGACAGGGAATGGAAGTGGAATTTGGCTGATCCTGGTTGCGAGGTACTAAGGAAATACGTGGGAGGAGCATTTGTTAACTTCTCAGAGTAATGCTCCTTGCAGTATGTTAATGGTGCTCGTTACCAGCAGATGCTGTCTGTCTGTTAGACAATTAGCAGAGGAGGGAAGCTGCCTGAGCTCAGATGCTTTATGTTCTGTTGTTCAGGAGGTTCCAGAGCTGCCTTCCAGCAGCCCGCTTGCAGTTAGCCCCACATCTGCTCTTGGCAGTCAACCTGTCAGCTTCTGTGCCGGGGAAGTGCCAACAGCCTCACAGGGACTACTCAAACTCTTCAGAAGAAATTCCGAGGAGCTCTTGGGACCCAAAGGGGTAAGTAATATTTTAACTTAAAACAATTAAATAGTTTACAGAAGGTTGCAGATTTCCTGTCCTGCTCTAAGACTGAAAATGCATTTTATCCCTGGTCAGTCCTGCAGTATCACTGCTATGTCTGTCGGAATGATACTGCTGCATAGATGTAACCTGACCATCGGCTTACTTTATCGGTACTGAGATACCTGAGATACTTGACTAGAGGCTGAGAAATTAGTGTTACTCTCCTTCTGGGATGTAAATTCATGTCTGTGAAGAGGTGCTTTTCTTCAGATCAAGAAAGCAGAGAACTGGTATCTCTGCTTGCTAGTTAATTGTTTTAGAGCATGGTTCTGCTTGCATCTATGTAGAGATTTGCAAGGTGAAATGCCATTGCACAGCCCATGTTAGCGTTGTAAAGACTTGACTTTAAGCAAGGTCAGAACTGATTCAGAACCACGTAGATCAGCGTATGCCTTTAGCAGGAAGAAGAAAGACTTTAAATGTCACAATGCATTTCTCTTGTGAAGTGTAGGCCTGAGTATACGCAGAAATCACCTGTCCTACAAACACAAAAATGCATTAATCTCCTAAAATAGCTGTGTTTGTTCCTGTGAAGGCAAAGGAGAAAATGAAGGAAGAGTCTTGGAACATTCATTTCTTTGAATATGGGCGAGGGATGTGTATGTATCGCACTGCCAAGACTAGGGAACTGGTGCAAAAAGGAATCCCAGAGAATCTTCGTGGAGAGCTGTGGCTCCTTTTCTCAGGTAGGATGTTGTGCTGGATACTTTGACAGCTAGCAGGAATAAGCTTTCTGCACATCTCAAAGGAAAAGGTATAAATCTTAGCTCATTTCAGAAGAAATTAATCACAAGTTAACTCTACCTGAATGATCCTTTATAGTGTTTTTGCCAAAAAGGTAGTGATCACATTCCTCAGATGACTTACTTTATAAGCGTAGTAGCTCTTTGGCCTCCTTTGTCTGCGTTTCTGTGTTGGGACCTAGACTCTAAGATGATTTAACAATGAGTTTGTTACTATACTTTCGTGTCTATTTGTAGACGGTGAGTTCATATATTGCTTCCTGGCTGCCTCATCTCTGAAACTGTAGGAGTAAAATCTGTATTCCAAAGCTCTAGAGGTGAAGCAGTATTTGTTTGTCGTTACAGGGGCTTGGAATGAGATGGTGACTCATCCTGGTTACTATGCAGATCTTGTGGAAAAGTCAATGGGAAAGTACAGTCTTGCTACAGAGGAAATTGAGAGAGATCTGCACCGTTCTATGCCAGAACATCCTGCCTTCCAGAATGAGTTGGGAATTGCTGCCCTGCGGAGAGTCTTAACAGCTTATGCATTCAGAAATCCAACAATTGGATACTGTCAGGTAAGAAAGAAGTCTTAGACTTGTTAGTCCCGCACGGTGACCATGATTGACTTGGATGTTTTCTGCAGTTTTTTGTTCAGTTTCAGGGTTTTACTTCATGCTGTCCATGTGGTGGTATGAGTAGTAAAGAAGTGGTTACATTGCAAGATCTTTTAACTGTCCTTTGGATACAGCATTTACATAGACTTTGCACATTTCTTTTAGGTATAATGACAGAGTCTTTTACTAGTTTTCCTGCTAGAGCTTTGCCTAGTTCAGAAAAAACGTCTTCTGGTTTCATTAAAAAGAGCCATTAAATTGAGTAAGTGATGATGCACAGGGGCAGTATATTGGAAACAAAGCCAGTTGCTGGTTTGTGAAACAACTCTCATTATGTTCTGTTACGACCAAATTGTTACAAAGCTTTTTATTAAAACTTTGAAAATTATACTTGGTGACATTGATTAACGAAAGTGCTTGACAAAAAGCAGTTGTATTACTTGCTGCCTCACAGTGGGGGAACTGAAACAGGAAGGTAAATTGGCTCAAGGTCATCTGTTGACTCAGATACAAGTAAAAGCTGGAAATAGATGTGACTCTTAGTCACAGTTTTGCTGTATTCATGCTTTTTAAGTTTAGCTGGTCTGTAATGACAGAGCTTTCATGAACATCATGTTTTTCTCCTCTCTCTGTGTGTTTGACTGCCGGTTCACAGGCCATGAACATTGTTACATCAGTACTGTTGCTGTACTGCAATGAGGAAGAGGCTTTCTGGCTCCTAGTGGCTTTATGTGAGCGGATGTTACCAGATTACTACAACACAAGAGTAGTGGGTGAGTCTTTGTCAAATTCGTGCTGGAGCCTGGATTTCCAGCTACAGTTGCACCAGCATCTCTCAGGAACATTTTGTTGTTCAGAATGAATTAAATGTGATGCATTTTAAAGTTGCAGGTGTGTGATGGAGACGTAGGAAGAGATACTACAGGCTACCAAGGTAGTAGTACTACCTTGTAGTAACAAGGAAGATGAAGTGACAAAAAATTGGTAGCAGGAGAGACCATTAGCAGTGAGGAGGTATATGTAGAAGAAAATTATTGGGTTATTTTTTACCTATCTGAATCATGTGTTAAGTCTTTGGAATAGGCTCCCAGGAAAGGTTAGTGAAAGCGCCACTTCATAGGCTTTGAACGTTGGTCGGTATACAAGAGTGTAGTTTGATGTAAATACTGTAATATCAGTAATCCTCCACCCCTCCTTTCAGGGAAAATGCATAGATCAATCAGATTTTGTTTCTGCATGCTCTGCGATATAGGAATAGTCTCTGTCTAAATATGTTGTTTTTATTGACAACAGGGAACAAATCTAAATAAATGTGTTAATTTTAGTTCTCATGTTAAGAGGCTTATATGAAATTAAAGTGAACTCCCACTACTGTGTTTAATAATTGATTAGCTTGGGTATAGTACTATGGTACCACCAATTTGAGTTCTACCATTGTTTTTGTTTGTTTTCCCAGGTGCATTGGTGGACCAAGGCATCTTTGAGGAACTTACACGAGAGTATCTTCCGCAGCTGTCAGAAAAGATGCAGGACCTAGGAGTGATTTCCACCATATCCCTTTCCTGGTTTCTCACTCTCTTTCTCAGTGTTATGCCCTTTGAGAGTGCTGTGGTCATTGTCGACTGTTTTTTCTACGAGGGAATCAAGTTTATCTTGCAGGTGTCATTGGCCATACTTGATGCCAACATGGAGAAGTTGTTACAGTGCTGTGATGAAGGTGAAGCCATGACTATTCTGGGCAGGTACCATTCATTGTTCTTACTTATGACTGAATAACAGTACCCTTTAGTCACTATTTGTTTCTAGCTAATTCCATTACATAGCAGGTCACAGATAACACTCTAGGAAAAAACTTGAGCTCCAGAGTGGTTTGCTATTTTTTTCTGCAACAGCTGAAATGAAGTTTTGGCTCAAGTACGGAGGAATCCCATATCTCTGGAATTGTTTGCTTTGCAGC
>NW_009637961.1:0-10318 GCF_000690535.1 Cariama cristata | reverse complement strand
CATTCCTGCATCTCAGTTTGAACTTGAACTCCAAAGGGTTGTTTATCTGAAATTCACAGAAGAATTCTGATCTACTTTTAAGAACAAATCCTGGCAGGAATCATCTTCTGGAAACATAAAACTTTATCAAGCAGATATCTCCCAAGTCTAGTAAATGTAGGATTTTCTTGTTTGAAAACTTTAAGAAGAGTACTTTAAAAAGAGTAGATACCCCAAAAATAGGGTGAAAATCAACTTTACTTCAGATATATTGAAAGTAGCATTGCAGGTTAGCTGGGACAAATTAAATTTTCCTACATGTTTAGATTAATGATACAAAGAATTTGGGAATGGTGCATTTAGGATATTACTTCTCTTCCTGGACACTAATCCTGGAGTCTTGCATCTGTTCTTTTTTTTCCCCACAGATATTTGGACAATGTAGTTAACAGACAGAGTGTCTCTCCCCCTATTCCCCACTTGCATGCCTTACTGACAAGTGGAGATGACCCACCACTTGAAATCGACATCTTTGAACTCATCAAAACATCCTATGAGGTAAGGTTCTGACTTAGTTTTTGCCCAAGAGATTTTTCTCTACTAACATCCAGTTTTACACTTTGTGCAGCCAGAATTTGAACAGGGTTCATAGCTTGAGGTGCTTAAGGAATGCAGGGTGAAGCCATTAATCCACCTGTTTGTTATGAGTAGAGCCTAACACTGTTGGCTATTGTGGATTATGAAGAGTCTCCCCAACACCAGTGGAGACTAAAATGAAGACTGCAAATAACTAAAAATTACAGACCAGAGATTTCCTACTTCGCCAAAAAAGTCTCCATTCTTATTTGTATTTGAGGATTGTCAGTGCTAGGATGTTGGGGAGGGAAATTCAGGGTAAAAATTGTGAGCTATACTGCAGAAACATGGAAGCATCCATCCCAGTTCACATGCCCAGGAATCCTGTTTTGTGACACACGTAGTAATAGGAAGGTGACCCGAGAATGGTGCCAATGCCATTGAAATACCTCTGCGCTGGTGGAGTTGTACTTCATTGTTCATATTGAGAACATACTCATAAGAAATTTGTATCTGAATGATGGAAAAAACATAGACGAGAGAACTGGTGTTTGACAGTTCTTCTCTGCTACACTGTGGTAAATGTGGGTTCATTTCCCTTTTTATTTCCTGTTTTTCATCCTGTCCCCTTCCAGCTGCTTGTAGTCAGGTAGCTATCATTTTGCTGGCTCTTTTGGTTTTTTCTTCAAATCTGCCATCTCTGTTTATTCTTGGTTTCTTTTCTTAAAGAATGTCACCAAATTCATATTGCTTGTCTGACCTAGTCAGTAGAAAAGCCTCTTAACTTTGGTGTTTCTAGCTGAATCTCATATGAGTCCTAGAAAAAAACAGGGCTGGAAGGAATGACAACCTGTCTGTTTTCTTATCTCTGCTACAGTACAGGATCTGTATTTCTGTCAGTCCTGACAGATGCTTTTTCAGCTATTCTTTAGAAATCTCTGATGTTGGATTTCTCATGAATTCTGAATAACTTCTCTTGCAGGACAGGGGTGAATAGGGAATAGAGCTCAAGTTTTTTTTCTTATCTTCTTGCTGCTGGTAAAAGGCTTCTAGGGGTTTGGGATTATCTCTGAGGGGATAGTACACTTGTTAAAGAACATGTAATTGAACAGGGGTTGTTCTTTCCTTAGGAGATGATGTTGACCTGGTCTGCTTCCTTTCTTGTAGAAATTTAGCAATCTGAAGGCAGATGACATTGAACAAATGCGTTTTAAACAAAGGCTGAAAGTGATCCAGTCTCTGGAGGATACAGCCAAGAAGAGTGTGGTATGTGACACCCAGATTGAATGAGCTACCAAATGGCACATTAATGGAATGTGTTTTGCTGTGAGCATCTAGAAAGTTTGCGCTGTGGCAGACCCAGTTTTAAGTGACTTAAAGAATTGCAGTTCCTGTGAAAAATGGATTTACTGGCTGAAATAATGCATTTTCAGTTTTCTTCTTCATATGGTTCTAGTTAATCTAACAAAATGGATTGAAGTACTAGGGCATGATTGAATGAGGTATTTGGCACAGAGGGAGATAAAAAACACTGGTAGGCCTTGTAATAGTCTCCACTGCCGTCTGTTTTACTGCTTGCCTGGAACCTTTGAAAAAAGCTAGCTAGCAGATAATTATTTTCCTGCCATTTAGAGAGTACGCTAGCACATTAGGGAATTTTACAGAAGTGTTCATGGCCAAAGGGGAGCATCCATATCTGTTGCAATTACCTCCCGTATTCTAGATGGAGAACCTCATCCACATATTTCTTTCACTGTTGTTTTGCAATGCATCTGAGTCAAACATCTGAAGATAAAAACAAGAGGGAGGGGCAACACAATCTGCACAGTCAGGTCTGCACAAACAGGAAATAAGTACAGTAATTTTTTCTAGCTGCTCAAAATATCAGCAGTTTCTGCTTGACCAGAAACTGTCTTCCTGACCTGTAATCCATAGAAGTGGGCAGTATTAGAATGGTTATGTTTTCCGTCCTGTCTTGTGCCGTATCTCCTTGCAATTGTTTTCTTCTCCTCTATGTTACACAGATTTTTTTTTTTTTTGAGTGAGTCATATTTAATTTTTCTAGCTTTGAAATAAATTGTTCACTCTATTTTCTCCCTAACTGTAGGTCCGAGCTGTGTCTAGTGACATTGGTTTCTCTATTGAAGAACTAGAAGAGCTGTATGTAGTGTTCAAGGTAAGAAGGTACAGTGAGGAAGAATTTGTTCTGACACAGAAGACATATCAAAATAAGTTGAAAGGGAAGCAGTGACTTTGCTTTGATTCTCAATCCAACCTATCAGAAACAGATGTGACATTCTGTTCTACATGGTGCCAGTAAGACTGGCCCTATTACTATTCGATTGATTTTTTTTTTTTTTTTTTTCCCCCCCTAAAGATGGCCAAAACACATTCACAGTATTTCAACGATACTTATTCAGAAACAGATTGTGGAGTCAATGGAAAGGAATGTTACACTTGGAACGGGGAGCTAGGACTGACTGTACCTCAATTTTTGTTCTCAAGTTTGCCATGGACTTGCTTTGTCATTGTGATAAAATTACTTATGTGCTTTGCCTCTATTCGTCAATGTATTTATTTTTAAAAGAGTGCCATTAACCGGCTGCATTTAACAAAGTCACTGCACACTCAGTTGCACTGTGCTACAGACTCAGAAAGAGAGGCTTACTTCTAAAACCTGCATCTTCCCTTTGCAGTAAAGCCTGAGTGTCATTTCCTTCAAACCTGAAATCATGTTTTTTGTATTTTTCACTTAAAATTGTTCTTTGTGCTTTTCATGAAATCCCTGTCTCTTCCTTCATTTCATATTATTTTGTAGTGAAGTAATGGTAGAAATAATGGGAGAGAGAAACAGTGTGTCCTGAAATGTGTCCTCTTTGCTTACTCAGTGCTATTCTTGAGCTATAACAAAGTCTCCACTCCTGTGGATTGTTGTAGCGTAGTATAATCTGACCTGTTAATCCTTTCCCTCCAAAGGCAAAGTATCTGATGAGCTGTTACTGGGGAAATAATCGTGCTGCAGCTGCCCGCCGAGATCAGAGTTTACCCTACCTGGAGCAGTATCGCATAGACGCGGAGCAGTTCAAAGAGCTGTTCATCAGTTTGACCCCCTGGTCCTGTGGTGCACATACACCTGTGCTAGCAGGGCGCTTGTTCCGGCTTCTTGATGAGAACAGGGATTCTCTCATTAACTTCAAGGAGTTTGTAACAGGGATGAGTAAGTGGTGGTTTTGGAGATGATGGAATATTGCAAAAAATGTTTCTGTCCTTTTCCAAGCAGAGAACTGGAGATAGTGGTGTTTGCACTATCATGAGGGGAGGGCGACAGCCTTACAGGAAGCCTCAGACAGAGCAAAAGATGCCCTTTTGCTCCTAGGCAGTCTCCCATTTTGGGAAACGGTGGGTGGCAAACCAACAAGATGCAGCTTTGCTGTGGATTTCTTTACTGCTTCTGCACAGGGATTTGGGCAGTTAGCATTTCCTCATTGCATGTGAACTTATTCTGTTTTGAGCCTGGGAGCGGAGCATGAGTCTTTATCCTAAGTGCTGTTTTTCTTAACCTTTTTTTTTTTCCTTCACAGGTGGGATGTACCATGGTGACCTCACTGAAAAACTCAAAGTACTGTACAAACTGCATCTGCCTCCTGGTGAGTGATTGTTTCTATATACTGCTACTATTGAGCATGGTCTGTTCTGACATGCAATTGAAAAGGGATGTCTCATGAATTTTGCTAATGAAGTGGGTGATACTGCTGTTCAATTAGCTTAGAGATCTTAACATTTCCTTCTTTGTAAATACAGCTCTGAATCCAGAGGAGACAGAGTCTGCTTTGGAGGCCACAAGTTACTTCACAGAGGATGCTACAACAGAAGGTAATGCAACAGTGCTGCCTTTACCTCTCAGTTTAGGCAGGAGTTGCAGCATAAATCCGTGTGCTATGAATAGTGATTTTTGTGCAAGGCATGGTCTCATGGTGGCAGTATGTTAAGATTGCCAGTGTGTTTGAGTTTGCTGTCTTTGTTGCATGATGGGAAAGAAGTTTGGAGCTTAAACTCCTCAGTGCCCATTTCATGCAGGACACAGCATGCTCTGAAACACAGTCATAGATTGCTGAGGAGAAGCAGTGTGCTTTTACTAGCCCCTGTCTCCCACCATGGTTTAGGTTTTTCATGCAAGTCTCATTGTCTCTCTTCTTATTTTTGTTTCCTTCTCTGTGTCTGTCTATGTTTGGCCTTTTCTTCTGTTTCATCTGGAATATTGTACCCTCAACCCCTTTTTCTGCTGCTCAAGTATCTCCTTTTGTCTCAGAGCTGGATTTCTGCCTGCACTGTGAGTCTCAAGGTCAGTCCATGGATTATGTGCATGCATTGAGCATGGCTATAATGCTGGTGTCAACTGCCAGCACCAGTGTGCTATTTTAAATACTCTCAAGTTGTTGCTGCTGCTCCTCTCTCATGACACTCCCACTATGAATAAAGTGCTATGAGTAATTAGATATCTTTCAGTATATTCTACCTATTGAGTTTCAACCTTGGTCAAAATAGGTTTTGTCTGGTTTCTTTTGGTGGAATTTATCTCGCCCTAGAAACTGGCAGGCGGCAAATATGCTCAGAGCAGAGTGTCGGGGGTGCTAGGCTTGCTGGCCTGGGTAGATGATACCTGTGCCTACTCCACAGTCTTCTAGTTTAAAGGAATAAGGGTACATGCCATGGAATTGTGAAACTTAGTAGACTAATTTACTGTATTTCTTAAAATATAATTTTAGGGACTGTCAAATAGGAGGTCAAAGTATGTCAGTTGTGCAAAATGTTTACCAATATGTAATAATGCTCAAAAAAAAAAAGTCTGAGTGGGTAAGTACAAGGGATAGTTGTGCCGTTTGGTGCTAGGTGGCTAACTTGACAGTCTGAGTTGTGCCAAGGCTTCTTATGTAGTCTAGTGACAATACAGGGAACCAGAAACGAAGTTCGTGAAGTTAGACTCTGTAAGTTACTCCTAAAGTGTCAGTGTAGTCAGTGAATAATGGTGAAGTGTGGATATTAGTCACATATGTGCTCAGTAGTGGTTTGGGTGTTTTCTGTTCATTATCTTGATTTGGATAACTGAACTGCTTTGTCTTTAAGCCCTCACATTGCTTAGCTGTCTTTCATATCTGTGTTTCACTCTTTCTTTTAAGAGTTCTGCCCTCTACCCCAGCTCTTCAACCTGCTTTTTCAGTGTGGCTTTTTATCCAGTTCATCCCATCAGCCTCTTGCTTCCATCCTGTTCTGTTCACTCCTCCAGACATGATGTGGGAGTGTGAGATCTAACTTCTGTTTAATATATTCTTGTGTGATTTTAATTTGTATGTTGAGTTGTCTTATGTTCTTCATGTGTTGTATTGCTGAAAATCAGCTATTAATCATTCTTTTATAATTCCATAATTTTTTAGAAACCCAAGAAGATAAAGGAAGGAGAAATGAGAACGGTCCAGAAAAAGGTAATTTCATCATAAACAGACCACATTCTAGTCTTGTCTCTCTCTTATTATGAACTGTTCATTGTCCATTGCTGTATCAAGGAGACCTTTCAAAGTGTCCCTCCTGGACAGAGGTAAAGTGGGATGTGAGCTGGGAAATAAATCTCTCTTATGCCTTACTGCTCTGACTCTTTTACATACCAAGATCATAACATCTGTAAATCATATTTGGTAAGTTGTCAAGTCAGAGTTCATTTATGAAAAGTCAAGCTGATGCAGGAGTCTTAAAATTTTTGCTCTACTGAGCTGGATCAGATAAACCAGCAGAAAACAATGCAGCCTTCCTGGTAGATGCTTTCCTGAACTGTCAATAAAACCTGCTTCCAGCATGATTTTTGCTGGCACAGCATTCACTTTTTAATTCTGAAACCATTAACCACCTGACAGTAGTGGCTTGTTCTTGCCTTGCAGAGGAGAAAGGTACCAGTCCACAGGACTATAGATACTACCTGAGAATGTGGGCCAAGGAAAAAGAATTGAAGAAAGAAACGATTAAAGACCTTCCCAAAATGAGCCAGGTAAGAAGTGAATGTGAAGGTTTCCAGTTAGATGACTTGACAGCTTAGTGGGGAATTCAGCAGTATGTGCAGCCATTTTGCCAGCGTACTCGGTCCTTGCCTGTAGATTGCCCTGCTGTTCTGGTCTGGTGAGCTTTGGAAGCCTCTAATTCCACACGTTTCTGTTGAATTCCTGGGTGGACATGGACAAACTGCTTTGCTTCCACCGATCAAATGTATTTGATTCTCTCTGCCTCCCAGACCAATTTTTCTTATAAGAACTGCAATCTGTGTTTTCGCTCCAGAGCAGTACGTTTCAAATATGCCATCAGTCATATAAACTTGTTTGGCTTTTTTGGTTTTGCATTGCCTCGAGTTACAGCTGCTTGGTGGAGAGCAAAGAATGTGGTTACAGGAAAGAGAGTCTGATGACTGGTGTGACTTTTCTGTCTCTAATTTCCTTGATGGGTGCTACTTAAACCAGCCTGGAAATGCTTAGAAGCTGACCACAAAAGAGTAGCAGGACAGAAGTAAAACGAGGTTTTCTCAGATGTGAATATGTGAGTACTCTGTTCATCTGTCAGCAAAAAAACCCACCACTGTTAAATTGGTAGCTGTGTCTCAGTTCAGCCACCACAGCAGAGAGAGGAGTTTGCCTGTATTGGACTGTTCTGAAATCAGTACAGTAAGTTTCCACTTTCTTGGTGGGGAGGCAAATAAACAAGGAGTGAGTCAAGATGGTGCCTGTTGTTTCATCTGCCACTGTCAACTTTTTTCAGCCTGAAGTATGATTTTTGCGTCTTTGTCTTTTAAAGGAACAATTCATAGAGTTATGCAAGACCCTTTACAACATGTTCAGTGAGGACCCGGTGGAGCAAGAGCTGTACCATGCAATTGCCACTGTAGCCAGTCTCCTCCTGCGAATTGGAGAGGTTGGAAAAAAATTCTCCAACAGGCCCATGAGGAAGTCTGAGGACTGCAAAGCAAATAGTACCCAAGACCCTGTGAGTGAAGAGGAGTCACCAACATCTGAACAGAGTCAGAATTCAGCAGTGGAGCAGGAACCCCAAGCTGACCATGAGGACAAAACCTGCGGAGATGCTCAGCCTGAAAAAACACAGCAGGAAAACCAAACTCTAGGAGATGGGTCAGGGGAAGGGCAAGGCTCTCCTTTACAGCTGCTATCAGATGATGAAACCAAAGATGATATGTCCATGTCTTCCTACTCCATGGTCAGCACAGGCTCCCTGCAGTGTGAAGATATTGCAGATGACACAGTCTTGGTTGGCTGTGAAGGCAGTAGTTCAGCTGCCAGGTATGGTAGTACCATTGATACTGACTGGTCTATCTCCTTTGAGCAGATCTTAGCTTCCATGCTGACGGAAACAGCCCTTGTAAACTACTTTGAGAAAAAGGTCAACATTCTCCAAAAGATCAAAGATCAAAAGAAGGTAGAGAGACAGTTCAGTTCATCCAGTGACTATGAACTTTCCTCTGTGTCAGGATGAAGTCAAGAAAGTGGGAATTGTCTTTGGGAGATAAACAGAGAGATCATGTGGCAGATGGCAGGATGGTTTGGTATTTTGTGTTTGGGGGGGGTGTTTAATGAGAGACCAGTAACTACACAATTACAATAGATTCCAGTCGATAAGGGGCTTCTGACAGTGACTGTTTTGTGTAGGTGCTTCTTTGGCTACTCTGGCTGACAGAATTAGATTTACGTTCTCAAGAGCCATTAGAACCTAATAGCCCCTGACATGTAGAATTACCACCATAAATTATGCATGTCTGCCTTTTGCTATCTTTTATTTTAATGAAGTTCTATTTCAGACAGTAACTGCTCCTTGCCTGCCCCTTGTTTGCTGTAGGTTCCTGGGTAACTTGCACAGCAGATGCAGCCTGGCTTGAAACCGTGTTCACCTCTGGCTGCCAATCTGAGAGCTAATGCAATGTAGTCAAGTGCTATAGGACCCTGATCTATAAATAGTCTTGTAAGCTCGTCAATGCTGTTCTGTGACTCAGCAGCTATAATGCAAATGTGCCCCACTGCCCCCCGCACCCTGAGATCTAAACACAGACATTTCTCAGTTCTGCAGGTTTCTTTCAGATGTGATTTGGCATTTGCATAGTGTATCATCATTTTCTTTCTCCTTCAGCATTCAGGAGTTTTCAGACAAACCTGGTTTTCTAGCATTTGCTTTTCCAATTCTTTGAAAGCTGTTTTCGGTTTGTCTGGGAAGCCACAAGCTCCTTGACTTCAGTGCAGAAGTAATATTAAGTCAATCAATGGGCTCATGACAGTTAAAATGAGAGGAGGAGTTCCTAAATTAGAAGTCAGTGAATCGACATCAGCGTTACAGGGCAGTGGCACACTGGTCTGCTGGATTTTCCCTGTCAGTACAGAAAACATTAATTGTTTCTTGCTGATTCTGCATTTTTACTAGCTAGTGATTGGTCCAATTTTTAGGAGGATCCCTAAGAATACTCTGATCAGTCAGCCCTCACAAATGCTTGGGGCAGGAAGATGTGCAGGAGTGTTGTGCCACCTGCAGCTGCTCTGTGTGTCCTTTCTGAACATCTCCTGTACAAAAAGCCTAGCAATGGACATGCTCTTAGAAACTACTACACATCAAAGGGCATTTATACCTAAAGAGGAAGAATTCAAAGCAGTGGGGCCCTCTGCCATCAGCCCATTATGGGAAACCTCAATAGACTAAATCTCTTTCCAGTTAGAGACAAAATAACTGGGAGACTGAGTGACTGCTCTTTTAAATCAATTAAGGCCAGAAGAAACTAAGAGTTAGCCTTCTGGTAGTAGGGCGTGCGCTCCAAGGAAGGGAGAATTAATGCTGTTCTTGCAGATAAATTCATCTCAGTATGCAGGCATCTGCCTTGCAGGGCTGGAGCAAGAGATGCTGCTGCTCAGCAAGAGCAGACCCCGCACTGAAAGCAAAGTTTGCTACAGCTTTTGGCTGGCAATTGGAATATAAAGGATGGGAAGGACACGTACAGTTGGATGTTCCCATTTAACACTACTGGTGTGCTACTTGGTGTTAATTCCTCCTTGTGACATTCTCTGTATGTATTCACAGCTGGTACATATTTCTTATTTCTCTGCCTCCTCTGTCCTGTATCACTGGAGAGCAGCCATTAGTAAAACTGCTTTTACTAATTATTCAGTAATTTATTGTAATTTTTTAAAAGTACAAATAATACATGTGATTTTACACTGTCTGTCTGTCTTATCTGTCATGTACTCAATAAATGAACCAGAATCCTATAGGTTACTTTGATTGCCTTTTATTTGTCTGAGTTCATGGAGTAGTATTTGTTCTTTGTCCATGGTGGTTATCTAAAAAAGCAGCCTTGATGTGTCTGGAGTCTGACTTTTTCTTTCTTTCTTTCTTTCCTTTTTTATTCCTTTTTCCTTGCTCTTTTTCCTTGCTCTTTTTCCTTTTCTCCATTTAAAAAAATATTTTTCCTTTTCTCCTTTTTTCATTTTCTTTCTCCTTTTCTCCTTTTTTTCCTTTTTTTTTTTTTTCTTTTTAATTCTGTATATTTCGTTTTCATATCACACCGATTGATGCAGCTTCAGGTAGGTGCAAACACGAAACATTTTTCCTCGTGGAAGAAGGTTACTTTTATTAAATAAACACACATCCAAGCTGCCTTCGTGAACTTTTGTTCTATGAACTGCAAGGCGCTGCATGAAGTCTTCCCCTTTGAAGATAGCTCCGGCCAGTTAAT
>NW_009637960.1:2243-2470 GCF_000690535.1 Cariama cristata | reverse complement strand
GCTGCACCTCATAGCCTGTCAGGTCAGCATCGCTGCAGGATGGGGACATGAGGCATGGGGTGGGGAGTCGGTCCTGGCACCCCCACTTCCCAGCCCCAGCCTTACCAGGAGGAGAAGCACTGGCGTGTGCTGATCACCCACTGCTCCTTCACCAGGGACCCCCCACAAAAGTGCACGCCAGCCCTGTGGGGACAGGGCAGGGGGTGAGCTCCCGGGGGGGACACTGG
>NW_009637960.1:1060-1406 GCF_000690535.1 Cariama cristata | reverse complement strand
CGACACGGATGGTGGGACGGGCAGTGAAGCACCACGGTGCCTCCGAGCCATCGGGGTTGCGGCAGTAGTTCTCCTGCAGGTCCCTGGCAGAGGGGCCATGTGGGTGCCTCCCTCCCCAAGCCCACACCCATGGGTGCTGCCCACTGCTGTTCTCCTTGGGTGCATCCTCCCCCGCCCCACGCCCTTACTTGCATGGGTATTTATTGGGTGTGAAGTGGTGCCGGTGGGGTGTCTGGGCGTCCCAGCGCTGGCAGGGGATCCCTGACACAGTGACATTCACCCGGCCCCGGTAGCCCTCGCCCTTGCCCCTGAAACAGGCGGCGCTGATGTTGAAGGGGCGCACGCG
>NW_009637960.1:821-1050 GCF_000690535.1 Cariama cristata | reverse complement strand
GCCAGAAAGGGGCAGAGTGGCAGGGTTAGGGTGGCACTTGGGACCGTTGGTCCCAGCTCCGCGGTGACACCGGTGGGGACTTACTGCAGAGGCGGATGCGGCAGTACTCGCGTTCTCGTCCAGGGTCGGTGGTGTAGCACCAGGGCCGCTCGGAGCTGTCGGGGTTGCGGCAGTAGTTGTCATCCAGACCCTTGTCAGGGTACCTGGGCCCGAGATGGGGAGCAGCAGT
>NW_009637960.1:404-792 GCF_000690535.1 Cariama cristata | reverse complement strand
CGGCCGGGACATCCATGCCCTGCCTGGGGCTAGGGGCTGGTACTTGTCCGGGTGGTAGGGGTGCTTGTGTGGGTGCTGCAGGTCCCAGCGCTGGCACTCCGTCCCCGACTCGGTGTGGTCCACGGCACCGCGGTACTCCTCCCCATTGCAGGTCATGCAGACGGCTGCCAACAGCCAGGGAGTTCAGTGCCGGGGGGGACTTATGGCATGGGGCACCCCCAGGACGCAGCACTCACCGTCCTCACACTTCTTGATGCCACAGCTCTGGTGCCGGATGTTGGGGTCGACAGTGTAACACCACGGCCCTCGCTTGTCCTGGTCAGGGTTTCGGCAGTAATTCTCCTCCAGTCCATTGCGGGGGGATGGTAGGAACCTGCTGGCAGCAAGG
>NW_009637960.1:0-301 GCF_000690535.1 Cariama cristata | reverse complement strand
TGTGCCACCCCTGGTCAGTGCCATTGCCCCAGCGCTCTCCCCATATTGCCCCCACGCTGTCCCTGTTGCCGCTGCACTGCCCCCAGCCCATTCCCCATTGCCCCATGCTGCCCAGGGCCACTGATGGGTGCCATGGGGCAGCTGGGGACACAGGGGCACCTGTGGTCATGGGGTGTCATGGCTTGCCAGTGCTGGCAGCGCAGACCCTTCTCCGTTGTGGCCCGCGTGCCACGGTAGCTGGAACCGTCGGCCATGATGCAGTCCCGCAGGTAGGCTGGGCACAGCCAGGGAACCTGTGCGG
>NW_009637959.1:9686-10003 GCF_000690535.1 Cariama cristata | reverse complement strand
ATAAATTTACTATAATTTTAGACATTTATTATGACTGGGTTGTACTTTCAGGCAAGGGCTTGTATCACCACGCAATCATGCAGAACCTACCTCAACACTGCTGAAGACCCAAGGTGCTACTAAAATTCTCAGACCACCCTGTTCTCCCCAATTACTACTCCAAGCACAGATGCCCACAATACATGTCTTGGAAAGGTTACAGTCAGCATTCAGGTACGTAACAAGTAAAGCTAATTAGAGAGACACGGAATGATGTTGATTACAAGTATGTCACGCAAGTATTTAACAAGTGAGTACCCAATGCACATTGAAAGCGA
>NW_009637959.1:0-9675 GCF_000690535.1 Cariama cristata | reverse complement strand
TTAAATTTTGCTACTTTCTTTTGCTAACAGAGAGGAGCAGCGAAGCAGATGATGTCCCACAGTGCACATATAGTGACATATCTTTAAGTCTGCATAAAGTAGAGTAGGTCAGGCAGACTGCAAAGATGGCACTCTGATGCAGCAGAAGAAAACACCTTGTTATTCATGCTTCTCAGCTTTATCTCTGCATAGGCCTGCATGCCCTACCTCATGCCTAACATCATGAGAAAATATTCAGATACTCTCCTTTTGCACCATTTCAGTCTATGGGAAAAGACAGGGAAGGATGTTTAAAGAAAAACACAGCCCTGATGATTCACTAATGATTTCATCAAGCACTGAAGAATAGGTAGCAGCTGTTTCGGCAGGAGGGTTTATGATACTAGACCAGTAGTCAATCAAATACCATGGGAAGCCTGCAAAGGACTTAAGTGATCTCTGAAAGGTAGTTATTAGAAGTTCGTAGGTAGATACCTGCATAGCATACATGACATTTCTAAAGGGGTCTTGCAATATCATCCAAAAGCTTTGAGAGTTCATACATACATATAGGAAAATTTAAACTTGAATGCATTAACCTTCCAATCACCAACTTAAACTGTCACAACTTCCCCTTCCAGAAGCCTGCAACAGGTGTGAGGCATGTGAGTTTCTCAGAAACCAAGCATCCCTCATCACCTACTGAAAAATGGCCTATGACAAAAGGTGGAAGTAAAGAGATTTAATATAGGAAAATCGTAAGGACTGATTGTAAAATTTTGATTCAATAGCCTAATTTCAAGTTTCATCACAGGCTAGTTCCTTTTTAAATACATAGCAGGTCCTCTGGGATGAAACAAAACTGCAAGGTGTGTTACAAATGCTAATTACTGCTCAGTCCATCAGAGAGCACTAGGTATCATCCAAAGCAGGATTTCTTGACATTTCTCTCCATATACCCATGCATTTGTGGTGCACTGTTTGCTGAAGTTGACATAAATCAAGGACACCAGCAAGAGGTGTACATGCAAAAGACACTTTGCTCCTTCCATGCATATTGGAGGTGGGGAGGGCAAACTGCCCAGGGAAGATTTAGGAACTGCTTCAGTAATGCTGCTGAGGCCAGCTTCTCAGAAGCAAGAACTGCTGGGAATGTTAGAAAACTAAACAGAGTAATCCCTCTTCAGCCTGCTTCTGTGGTACAGAAGCACCACAAGACATTTTACCATGACACGTTCCTATTTCGTGTCAGAGCAGAAAATGGGAAGGGAAGCTGTGTGGATTCCATGCACAACACAGAAATAAAGAGGAAGTCAATGTGAAAACAAGACAGTTCAGCATTAGATGACTTCCAAAAAGAAAGCCAAGATCACTCAGGAAAGCGTTTCTTGAATGTGGTTAAGCAAGAAAGTCACTGTTCATAAATCACCCTAGAAATCAATCTACTATGGATTAATTTCAAAAGTACCCAAAACTTGACCATAGTTAAGCGTCCTTAATCAACGGGAACAGTAGCTAAAACATTACACCTCTTTTTCTCAGGTGGACAATCCAAATAGAAAGGTTCCCCCCGCATCCCAGTAGGACATTCAGATAGATGCTTCCAAGTATGTATACATCTCTCCTTTCCTCCCCACCCACCAAAGGTGGCCATTGAAGGCACTGAAATGTCTGTAAGAGTTGTCCAGCAGCCCCACAAACATCACAGACAAGAAAACAGCTTAATGTCTGACAAAACTGCTTTAGCTTGTCCTACAAAACCTCTAGCAAGGCCAAGCTGTTCTGGAAACAGCATTGTTTATCTCTATACCAGTTAAGCTCAGTAAGTTTGCAGATGACACCTAGTTGGGTGGAAGTGTTGATCTGCTGGAGGGTAGAAAGGCTCTCCAGAGGGATCTGGACAGGCTGGATCGATGAGCTGAGGCCAACTGTATGAGATTCAACAAGGCTAGGTTCCGAGTCCTTCACTTGGGTCACAACAGCCCCGTGTAATGCTACAGGCTTGGGAAAAAGTGGCTGGAAAGCTGCCCTGTGGAAAAGGACCTGGGGGTGTTGGTTGACAGCTGCCTGAATATGAGCCGGCAGTGTGCCCAGGTGGCCAAGAAGGCCAATGGCATCCTGACCTGTATCAGGAATAGTGTGGCCAGCAGGACTAGAGAACTGATTGTACTCTGCACTGGTGAGGCTGCACCCCGAATACTGTGTTCAGTTTTGGGCCCCTCACTACAAGAAAGACAGACACTGAGGTGCTGGAGCACATCCAAAGAAGAACAGCAAAGCTGGTGAAGGGTCTAGAGCCAAAAGTATTATGAGGAACAGCTGAGGGAACTGAGTTCTTTTTAGTCTGGAGAAAAGGTGGCTCAGTGAGACCTTATCACTTTCTACAGCTACCTGAAAGGAGGTTGCAGTAAGATGGGTGTTGCTGTCTTTTCCCAAGAAAGAAGTGATAGGACAAGGGGAAATGGCCTCAAGTTGCACCAGGGGAGTTTTAGACTAGACATTAGGAAAAATTTCTTCACTGAAAGGGTTGTCAATCATTGGAACAGACTGCCCAGGGAAGTGTTCGAGTCACCATCTCTGAAGGTATTTAAAAGACATGTAGAGCTGGTGCTTAAGGACATGGTTTAATGGTTCTTGGTGGTGTTAGGTGTATGGTTGGACACAATGATCTCAAAGGTCTTTTCCAACCTAAACGATTCTATTATGTTCTCCAACAAAACTGTAATATGTACTGCTTCTAAGAAATAAAGACAAATTCATCTTTACCTTAGGCAGGATATCCATAAAGACAAAAAAACTCAGACATGATCAGTTATCTGATGCTCCTACTTAGAAGAACAACTGAATGGTAACTGGAAAACTATTTTAATATTACTTAAAGGAGACTAAGTACACTGTGTTCAGTCTGCAATGATTTCTTGAAAAAATAGAAACCATGCTGCAAAAGAGACAGTTAAATGTTTTGACTCTGGGAAAAGAACACTTACATCCAATGTTTCACTACACTGCTAATCCCACCAGTTCCCAGGTTCAAAGTTTTATGCCCAGTAAATCCACTACAGTGAAAGCTCTGTGGTTTTTTCCTTCTCTGTCCTTTCATCTACTATCTCACCTTCAGGCTATCCAGTACAAAACACTTGGCTAGGAAAAACTCCATTTCCAATTACTGCAAACAAGAAGGAAAGTTTTCCATAGGTAAGCCCAAGCATCTCTGCCTCATTTACTATTCAGGGACAACCACACTAGTGATATCCAGAACACCTGTCATCGTGATGAAAGCCAATAAAGACTTTGTACCCCTCCAAATAAAACACACAATAAATAAAACAAACCCTTCTACTCAATGCATTCTACAATACGTTTCCTACCTGCTCCCTCTACAGCCCCTTGTAATAGCCATTTATCCTCAGGAAATCCCAGAACAGCTCCCAAGACAAGGGATATCTTTATCTATAGCTGAGAAATCAGACATAAAGATGCCAGTGACCTATCCAAAACTCATACAGGAAGTCCAACAGAAAGAAAAAGGAGAGATTGAACTCAAGTTTCTCAGCTACTTGATGATGATCCTTCATTCTCCATCTGAAAGGCCCTACGATCCTATGTCAACGGGCATAAGCACATCATACAAGCTCAAAAAATCTGGGGTTTCAAGTTTCAGCTAGATCACAGAACATAACTTTGTTCACTGTGAAGAAACAGACGTTGTTACTACGGGCATCACAAGTATGCAAAACACCTACACCAAATTGCCAAGAGCATTTTGTGAATAAATATACAATCCCACAAGAGGACGTATCTGTCCGCCCAAGGAATTAAAGGAAGAGTTTTCCTGCTTTTCACACTTTCCTGACAGATATGCAGGGGCTTAGGGAACATAATTTTATTCTTCACATTCTTTCTTAAAAGTCTCCTCCTGGCATTCTCTTGTCCTTTATGAACTTCCTGGATAGATAGCCCTCAGACTCTTGGGGTTACTGAAGTCTCATAGGTTTTGGAGACAGAAGACAACTTACTTTACACATAATGCTCCCTTCGTTGCTGATTCCCTTAAAGACTGGTACACCAGAAAGCTATGATAATTTTTAAGGTAGTAGCTACCTACAAGGGCAAGTGATGGTATGCCCCTTTCAAAAGCACACTGCATACGGGATGAAGATTAAATATTCTGTTCCTACAGCTTCTTAAATCACTTCCCCTAAAAAAGTGCATTGAGGAGAAACTAAACTTTTTATTCTTTTTGTCTTTGCTTTCATTAGGTCTGCTTTAGAGTGGATTAAATAGGCTAGTTAGCAATTTAGTATTTGCTTTGGCTTCTGCACAATTTAAGTTCAGCATAAACCTTTTCCCATTAAACATCTATCTCAAATATCTGCAATGAAAAAGCAGCAAGACTAACAACGAATAATGTTCTGGGACCTTTTCTTATGAAGGAGGTAGAAGACCTATCGGCATGCTGTCAGCTAGTGAAAAAACACTACATAGATAAAAGTCTCTCGGTAGCTCTTTAAATGTGCCTTATCTACCCTGTGGCCAAAATTAGTAAAGCACACCCAGCAGCAGATAGTCCACCACCACAATCAAAATGCAATACTTGCAGAGAAAAATGTTACAGGAGTGAAACTAGCAGTGGCAATGTAGTTTAACAAGCCTTTTCTATATCCTTTATAGCAGCCTGCTCCACAAAGAAATAAAGGAGTAAAGAGGATGCATTAGAAATATTAAAACTTATCTTGCTAAGTTACTCGTACATCCAAACAAACTTTATTTCCTAGAAACAGGTGTGCTGATAAGTTTGATTACCCGGCAAAGAAAGAAAAAACTCAAAGGTGTACAACATGTAACAGAAAATAGCATTAGAGACATTTCTAATATCTTAAACCATACATCTTCTTTAATTTAATTGCTTCTGCACACTTAGCCGTACTTGTGCAACAGCAGGGATGTTAAAACACTATTATAAAATAGAAAAATGTATTACCACTTTTTCCAGAATGACAAGTCATAGAAAAATACAAAACTTTGAGAATAAAGACAGAAGGTACACCCTTTGAAACAAGTACTTTCCCCCTGTACACATAGAGATTTATCTCCTGAAGTTCTCCTCTTGGTTATCTGTTTGAGAAGACATATACCAGCATAACATGCTACCATAGTCAATCATTTTCAGAATGTGGCTAAAGATCAACTATCTACTACCATCACACCTTAGCCACCCACACAATTTGTACACAAGGAGATTCTCAACTTTTCCCTGCAGTACTAACAGGAACAAGGAAATAAAGAACATTCTGCAAGACTTCAGCAAAACTGAGGACAAGAGCTTAGCGCACTCTATGAAATGCGGCTTTATCTTCTACTCAAGAGTCTTTAAAAGAAGCCACTGGAGCAGATTTCAAGGGACCTAAGTCTCTTTTGCAAAGCTTACTCGGGGTAGCCTCATTCCCTCATTTTGCACTCCTTCAGAACTCATTCACGATGCAGACTGTTCTTAGAACAGACACAAGTTAAGAAAAAGTGATTCTGAATTTCAGTGATATAGCAGTCCAACCTCTGGCTTCTGGCAAATGCAAAAACTTGCCTCACTCATACAAGAATTGACATTAGTCAGTACCTCAGAATCCAGCATGAATGCAATCGCAAAACTGATTTTCACTTACTAATGTTACTGCACGGCCACCTCCATGGAAGAGGGACAGGCTCTAACCTCCTGTGACGGGTACCCCCTGCTCCTGACTCTGGTAATAAAAAACCCTACTTCTGAGCTTAACAAAACAGTGAAAATTCTCCAAGAGTGATGGTCTTGAAATTGCACACACATAGCCTGACAGACCTTGACAGTACAAGAGCTACACTACCACAGTTTAAAAAGGCCATTTAACTCCAAAAAAGGAAAGAGAGATGTGACAGTATCAGCTCCAAACATATGTTCAAGTAATTTCTTTTCACAATAGAAAGATGTCCTCAAAAGTTCAGAGCATTCTTCACCCATGGTTCTGGAGGTAAATGTAAGGATATCTTCATCAGGCTCTTGCTTTACAACTCTTCGCTTCCTTTCTACAGACACACATGCTCTCTGACTTCAGCAGAAAGAGACAAGTACTTTTCTTAAGGCAAGGAAATGGCATAAGCTATTAATCCTAGCACATGTATTTCTTCTCTAGCCACCTCAAGTGGCTGAGAGGAGAGCAATCTTAAGTCTTGCCTGTCTGAACAGGGGCTTACAGTCTCAGCAGAATTTTCAGGCTGCTGCTTCTTTAGTAAAGCCAGGGTACTAAGACCTTCTGACAACCATTTAGCATCAATGTAATTTTTTCGCTATCTCCTCTCAGTTCTCCAGTTTTCCTTCTTGTCTCTGCTCTGAACCCTCAATGTCTTGGTAACTCATTTGTTGCGCCACTCTGTCAATATTTTTTGTTTTCTACTGTTACAGCTATACTATTTAGAGAATTAAAGAAAAGTAGAGATTTACATTCTTTCCTTGCTCCTTGTTTCTACTTACAGCAAAGGCAGTCACAGATGCTGCAATCCGATAACTATTTTAAATCACTATATTTAGCATCCTTAAAGGCTTATGCCATGATACGTACAGGGTTTTCTTGTAGTGGGTAAGAGCAGAAGGAAGAAAAGGACCTGTTTTAAGTTTTGTTTGACTCTCAGAAAAGAAGAGGCTAACAGTTTTACTTTCTTAGACTACTGCATAGAAGATTCTCAAGCTGCTACACTTCTTAACTGTTAAGGGCTAAGTGATTTACTCTACCGTCCTGGCCTTTTACTTCTGTATGCATGCACAGTGCTTAAGAACAATCTATACCTTATTTGTAGCAGTAGCGCTGGATCCTGGGACCACAGGCACGTTGGTCACTTGAACTGATAAGTAGTTATTGTCTATAAGGGGCCAAGCACCTTCCACTTTGCATGTCTGGAAGTGATCCTTAAAAGTCCTCAGATGAGGATCACCAAACAAGCCACAAAACAGGTAAGTAGAGGGAGGAGTCTTCTCCCCTCCCTGATGTTCTCTGGCTTCTGCGTGGCCACTGTAATTGCAGGGATCATGGGTCACTTCAGGGTTGGTGGAGGATGTGGGTCCATCTTTGGAACAGTTTCTCTGGCTCATGAGGTCGTTGATCCCAAGCACTGCATAATGGTAGACTAGGTCTCCACGGCATACTTTGGAATTGCGATAGGTACAGGCAAAATATGCTCGCAGGGCCTTGCAGAACTCCAAATCAAAGCCCTCAAGAGCCGAGTTTAGATGTGAAGTTAAGGATACAAAATCGGTGGTGCACTTCTGGATTCGACAAGGTGTTTGCAGCTGGCAGTCACCTAAGTACAAAACAGATGGCAGAGAGAAATCAAGCAAACCTCTTAGATTGCAATATCCCATTCCACACCCACAGTTACTGTAGAAAACCACCTGAAGACAACTTACAGTGCTCACCCACTAGGGACATACTATATAATACAGAAAACAGGGCTGGAGGCAGAAAGATAGCAATACAGACCATTACAAAGGTTGAGATGCATGACTTGATCCATTACTTGGTATTGTCTAGATGGAAATTAAGAGCACTAACTCCTGCCAAGTATGAGCCCAGCATTTCTTTCCAGATATCAAGCTGATGATGCAATTCCGTGCTTAAGCTAATCACTTAGTCAATAAGCAAGTCTCCATTTAGTCTCTCAGTGCTTTACACAAGTTACTCAACTTTTAAACAGAATCCTTCCCCTCAGAAGGATGTGGTAAAGGCAGCAACTGATATACATTTAGTCAAAAACAGACTGAATGAAGCAGAAATCAAAGTTTCTCTTCTACAAAGAAGAGTTGGGGGAAGGAGGGTAGGGAAGCGGGCAGGTCATAAATTCAGCTTGCTTTTTTTCCCTGGCACTGCCATAGCTAAAGGTTCACCACTCGCTTTCTGGGTCTAATAAGTGAGAAAACCCACAGCTGTCTGAAGTACAAGTTGCTTGCTAAGGAATCAGTGCAGGTGGCAATAGTGGCACCTGTTACAGCACAATTCAATAACAAGACACAGGCAAAGAAATCCTCTCCCCACAAAAACCTGAAGTACTTATCAGATGTATGCAAAAGGTACACAGTTCAGTTTACATGAACAAACCAGTCAGACCTTCTCTGGTCACCTGATGTCCACAATGAAAGCATAATTACCATCCAAGCAAGCAAACTGGAATTTTACAGCCCTCTCCTCCATAGCTCTCACTGTCATGATCTGAAATCGCTCCAGATTCTCATGGCAGTTAACAACGGCCTTCTGCAGGCAATTTGTACACAAGAACTCATGAGGAACAGAAACAGAACAAACAAGACTGCATGCTGCACTAAAGGAAACAGAGCCACACATTCCACAGGAGCTAAAACAGGAGAACCCCAGTCAAAGGAGAGATGGGGTTCCCTCCCATTCAGAGAGCTGAAAACAGCCATAACAGAAAACGGACCTTCATAAAGACTATGTGCAAGACTTCATGCAATAATCGTCCAAGCACCCAAAATTATCTACCAAAAACATGCTATGCTTATTTGTTCCTTTTACAACCTATAAAATTCAGCCGTGCTTACATTAACCTATAGTTTCAAACTGTCATAAAGCAGATTTTGAACACCACAAAAATGCTTAGAAAGATACATGGACGGGTGAAAAAAAAAGGAAAATACAATATATCTTACAGATACTCTTTTCCCTCCTCTCAAACCCCTCTTTCCAACACTTCCCGTTTCTTTTTTGTGTCCTCAAGGTAAAATAGGTATGAGTTCAGTCTAATTTTAACAGCCTAATCAAAATGTTCCTAAACTCCTGAGATATGAGGAATGGAAAATGGACTGAATAGTAATGTAGCACTTAATTTCTAAATGCAATTCTTTTCTGCAATTCACACAGTGATGAGAGGGTATTAGCAATTTCTGTGCTTGCCCCTTAGCTGACCCTCCTGTGAGTACTGACTCACAAGACTTACTCTGAATATCCAAACCATGAATTTATAAACATGTTTTGCCGATGATGGGTAGCTCACACAAATCTCTTGTCAAAATCCCAAGACAATACAGAGTAGAAGGAGGGAGTCCCTAACCTGCAGCCAAGTGTGAGCACGAATTCTAACAGTAAGCAATAAGTTTCTCACTTGATCTTTGTGCGGGTGATATGTAGCTTTGCAAAAGAACAGAAAAACCCCCATCCAAATTCTGTGTTTTCAGACACAAATAAAAATGACCTATGCCAAGCAAAATGACAGAGGCAATGCTGGTTCAGAGCCTGACTTTCAAAGCATCAAAACTTTTCCTATATTTCCCTTCTGTAATGATTTGTGATAACATTTTAACCACATATAAATTAGCCTAGCCGAGCAAGTCAGTCAAGTTATCAAATAGTCTAACAAATCTGTCCCTCCACACTCCTTACAACTTTAGGAAATTTGCGTGCTTCTTTCAGTGGATTCCCGGTAGAGGGAGGGGTGAATGATTTGACTAGTATCGGATGACCTCTCCCTACAATTTATTTCACTAAAACTCTAAATACATAAAAGCACTCAAGCTAGACAGAAACATTTTCACAGAACTACAGCTGCTCAGATCGCTTCTGAGTTGAAAACACAGACCACTTTAGCGGGCCCCTTCTCCCCCGTTTCCAATCCGCCAAGCAAACGCTGGCTCTACCTGAAGCAAAAGGAAAGCGCCGGTCA
>NW_009637958.1:327-2661 GCF_000690535.1 Cariama cristata | reverse complement strand
TTTGAAAAACATTCTCTTTTGGAAGTTCAAACTAAACGAAGGTCTGACTGATCTTGAAAGAAGGTAATCTTTTTTACTGACACATTTTCCATCTTTGCTTTTTGAGTTGATCTGTTCTCATATAAATGCAGTCTGCTCAGAATGAGTTTCTCTTCCTGCTGTTCTAACAGCTTCTGTATGCATTGCAGAGTAAGGAAAGGAGAAAGGAGGAAGGAAAGGAGGAAGGAAAGGTAAGAGTTAAATGATATTTCAAACCTCATATTTAAAAACAATATTTTACGGCCGTTACTAAATCAAATGTGATATGCTGACATTGTCATACCACCAATTTATTTATAAAAGCTTTTCCTGAAAACTTCACATTATTGCAGGACAATCTATAAAACAGGTATTTGGAGGATTTTCAGGACTGATTTACCTGTCCCATTTCAAGCACTGAACCTGCCCTTCCCAATCCTCTAGTTAGGAAAAGTCTGATTTTCCACTCCCAGTGATCCTAGAGAAAACTGGTGCTACCGAGAGTTCTTTGCTGGTGATGAGGAAAGCATCTCGGCAAAGATTTGCTTCCATCAGTTGAAAATCTGCTCCACATGGAATGTAAAACTTTTAACTCCTGTTTTGTCCAGCAGACGCAGATGTCTGTCGGTTCTCAGACTGATGGGGGGGAGTGAGGGACATTGGCTCTCCCGAGCCTGGACAAGTGGAGCCCCTTCCAACACAATTTAGCCCCACACGGTGTAAGAAAAGTACCAAAACCCATACGCAAATGTCCAAAAAGCCCAGGAGAAAGATTGTTTTTTTTCAAACTCTCACTTGAGACTGTGGGGTCTATTGTCCCAATACAAATCCATTACATTTTCCAACTAAACTCTGCGGCAGAAGACAAAACTCTTCCTGTACAGGTAGAGCGATCCCAGCAGGGAACTGCGGGATGGGGGGGTGAGGGGAGGGGGGGGAACTGGAGGAGGGGGGAACAACATCAGCATCTTACCTGGGGCAAACAAAAGACTCCTTAATCAGTGTCCCCAGCAAAGCCAGGAACTGCAGCCATTACATTTTCCAACTAAACTCTGCGGCAGAAGACAAAACTCTTCCTGTACAGGTAGAGCGATCCCAGCAGGGAACTGCGGGATGGGGGGGTGAGGGGAGGGGGGGGAACTGGAGGAGGGGGGAACAACATCAGCATCTTACCTGGGGCAAACAAAAGACTCCTTAATCAGTGTCCCCAGCAAAGCCAGGAACTGCAGAGAGCCCCCCCCGCCCTGAGCAGGCTCACCTTGTGAGGTCTGTGCTTTTCGTGAACGTGGAGAATGTGGATCCTCAGCCTGTCTCTTTTTTCAAAGGAGCGGTTACAAAGGTGACAAGGAAATTTGCGGTCCCCTTGGTCCACGCAGCGAGTGTACTTGAGGTGCTTGTCCCTGTAGTATTTGTAGGCAAAAACCTTGCCGCAGCGCTCACACTTGAAGCTCTCCCCAGCTTCTGTAGAGCAGAAGGGACAGTGCCACCGCCCCGTCACACCACAGCGCAAGGGGCTCCTTTCTGATCTGCTCCCTTGGCAGAGCTGGTACCCAACTGGGAATTTTAAATCTCTGGGAGATGAATGATGGTAAATGCATTCTGGCAATAGCATTAACAAAACACGCATCACATCTCCTAAGCGTTCGCACCGCTCCACTCGCCTTTCTAAGGGTGGGGAACAAACTAAAGCCCACAGCCTGCTAAAGTTGTCGGGTTTAGCTACTGACCTCAGTAAAGGCAGGATTTCATCCTTGCATCTCCATCAACAGCGAGGGAATATGTGAAAAACCAACGCGGAGTCCCACGTAAAAGCCTCTCCCCACAGGGAAACATTGCCAGGTTATTTCTTATCAATATTGTCCGTAAATTTTACCTCCCGTCCCCAAAAAAAGAAAAATAAATTTGCACCTCCTTTCGATCGCTTTCAAAATACTACCGAACAGAAACAGGTTTATTTGGTTTTCTTTTGTATTTCAAACCGTTCTTAACCGCTGGGTTTAGGAACAACACAGGAAATTTTTCAAACGTTTACACATCCTTTTCTGCCTTTAATACAAGTAACTTCGGCTGAAGCCTTTTCAAATGGAATGAACAAATTTAGCAGCTGTCTGAACCAGGCACCTTTCGGCTGAAGCTACAAACATTTCCACGCTAAATTTCCACGCCAATTTGCTTCTCTTTTTTAACCGCTCCACCCGGCCGAGCCCATCCCTCACCCGCTCCAGCTTTCCCTGCATGGGCACAAATCTGTTTTCGCTACGGCTAAGTTTTGCTTACAAGAACATCATCCTTCCTGCACATTAGAAGCAGAACTAC
>NW_009637958.1:0-292 GCF_000690535.1 Cariama cristata | reverse complement strand
TCTCCAAGCAGGATCAGCGTTACCGGATCGGAAACGACTTCACCCTGCCCCGTTTACTGAGTGGGAATTGCGTGACAAGTATCAGGTATGTGCAATCCTAACATAAAGCAGGATCAAAACAGGAATGTCCCGTCCCCCCCCAAAAAAAAGCCCCTTTCTTCCAAAAAACAGGACACCCCCTGCCTTGAACAACGGCGCCGAGGATGTGTTACACTCCTTGGATGAAGGGATGCTTTTAACTCCCCAAGGAAAGGCAGCCCACGGTGTGACCCCCGGGGCCAAGGGGAGGCTG
>NW_009637957.1:322-621 GCF_000690535.1 Cariama cristata | reverse complement strand
AAAAAAGAAGAAAAAAAAAAAAAGGCAAAAGCCATCAAGCCGGCCAAGCCCAGCTTTGGATCTCAGTGCAGGTATTTCTGCTGCTGTGTTCATCCCTTGCCGCCTGCCACCCCGGTTTATTCTTTTTTTTAAAAGGAAAGACAAAACGAACGAAAAGGAGAAGTCGAACTCTCAAAGGGTTACTATGCAATTGCGACTGATTTCTTGGTTTTTTATCACTTTGAACTTTATGGAATACATTGGCAGCCAGCACGCCTCCAGGGTACGGCGACAGGGAAGAAGTAAGCGCGAAGAGGTTT
>NW_009637957.1:0-269 GCF_000690535.1 Cariama cristata | reverse complement strand
GTGCCCCCGGTGCCCGTGCCCGGGCGCTTAGGCAGCGAGACCCCCGCCCGCGGCGCGGCCGAGCGGATTTGCAGGCGGTTTCATTGAGTTGGAGGGATGAAGGCGATTTTTCATCTCTTTCTGCTCTTCTCTCGCACCTCACCGGGATGAGCAGAGCTGGCTCCGGGAAGACCTGCGTCTGCTCCTTTAGATTTCAATGTCTGGTAAAGGGGAGCGTCCTTTCCTAGCTCTTCCCACTTCCTAAAGGGAAAGCGTGAGGACACGACAGG
>NW_009637956.1:0-864 GCF_000690535.1 Cariama cristata | reverse complement strand
ACGGCTGCTGCTTTTCTTAGCACCGCTTCCCCTTCCCAGCCCTCGGAGGGATGCTCTGGCTCCTTCCTCAGGCCTGAAAGTGCTGCTCTTTATGGCCATCGCCATACTTTTGCACTTCGCCATGCCAAGACCTTGGGGATGGCATCCGCCGTGCCCGGGCTGACTGCTGGGGGGGTGGGTGCCGGCGGTGGGAACGCCCGGCTTTGCTGGGAAGTTCTTCCCAGGATGGGGTTTTTCCTCCAGAGGAATATTTCATCCAATAATACGGACTTTAAGATGGAGCTGGGGGCTTTTCTGTGCCCCTGCAGCATCCGTCAGCAGAGCCGGCCGGGCACAGTGCTGGGGGGCAGCCCTGGGGTCCTGCGCTCCCTGACATCACCGGAGGGTGAATTTTGGGGCTGGGTCTCTCCCCATCCCGGCTTTTCCCTCCCCTCCGGCGGCTCCGGCGGGGCTGTGCACCATTCTGGCGGGTGAAACCCTCTTGTATTTATCAAGCCACGCTTTCGGGTTCTTCTTTTATTTATTTTATTCGAGGGGGGTTTGCTTCTCTGTCGCTCCTCTTTGTTCTCTTCTTCTCCTCTTTGGTGCTCCTCTTCTTTGTTCCTCGGTCGCTTCCCCTCTCTGTTCCTTCTCTGTTGATTCTCTCCCCCCCAGCTTGGTCCACCCCCCCCTGACGGATTGGGAATGAGCTGCCACTTCCACCAGCTTGTCTTCCATCGGTTTCGGAGCCGCTGCTCACCCTCGGACAGCAATAATGGGTTGAAAAGCCGGCGGTTTGGAGCAGGTGGTTTGGGGCTGCATGAAATCAGGAGGTCCAGGCTGAAAGGTTTCTTAATGCGCCGGGCGAGCGAAGGGTGGGTTTCT
>NW_009637955.1:336-576 GCF_000690535.1 Cariama cristata | reverse complement strand
TGGCAGCGGGGGCAGGGGGGGCCTGTGGCGCCGTGACGCGGCTGGGGCTGAGGAAGACAGACCGTGGGGCACACATCTGGGGCCAGAGCTGCACATCTGGGGCTGGGGCAGCACTGCAAGCGTGCACGTCTGGAGCCAGGTTACGTCACGTGGCGCTGCGGGTGTGCACATCTGGAGCTGGGACCGCACCAAGGGCAAGCACAGCTGGGTCCAGGCAGCACACCTGGAGGGAGCCAGGGC
>NW_009637955.1:0-210 GCF_000690535.1 Cariama cristata | reverse complement strand
GCTGCACCCCAGCACCCCGGCACCCCGCCAGCCTGTCCCAGCCCCTCTGAGCCGCCGGGGCCCGTATTTCCCAGACCATCGCTCTTTTCTGGTGCCGGTTAAACTCGTTTCTTCTTATCTCCTCCTGAGCGGCCACGGGGAGCTGCGGCTCAGTGCCCCGATGCAGCCAGCCCTCGGGCCGGAGGGGAGCAGCATCAGCCCCTTCCCACA
>NW_009637954.1:22925-23171 GCF_000690535.1 Cariama cristata | reverse complement strand
GCAGCGCCAAGGCCCGGATACCAGTATCATTTGATCCTCCATCTCTACCATGGGCCAGAACCCTCATGTCCCAGCACAGCTGCCAGGAGCCCCCCGGACCCTGGTAGTGGTGGCCACCCCACCAGCACTCCCAGCCCCACAAGTAGCCAGAGGGAGCAGAGCAAACTCACATAGGTGTCCAGGAGGTCAATGACATCTGAGCGCATCTTCCCGGCCAGGCGGATACCTCGGCTGCACAGGTCACGG
>NW_009637954.1:21064-22874 GCF_000690535.1 Cariama cristata | reverse complement strand
TGGGCACCAGGCTCACGGCACAGCGCCTGCCCAGCCCAGGGAGGACAATCCCTTGCTGAGCTGGTGCATTCCAGTCGGGAGCTCCGCTCACATGTCTGCTGGCCTGGCTCTCCCCCTCTTCCGCGCCTGGGGCCTGGCACAACACTGCAAATTCCCGCCTCTGGGATCAACAGCAACAGATTATTTCCCTAATTCCCCCACGCATTGCTACTCCAAGCGCCTTGCCCAGAACAGTCTCGCCCAGCGGCAACAGGGTCCCAGCCCCAGCTCTGACCCATTCCTCCCTCCCAGCGCACAGTGAGATGAGCAGCACGCTAATCGCCCCCAGCTCATGCCAGAATGCGGGAAACCACTGCCGGGAAGAGGCGAGCAAAGCCCGGACATTGCTCAACATCTCAGCCCGGGCAGAGGTGTGGGGCCTGAGCGGGGCAGAGTGCTCTGGGTTTGCGAGTAAGGGACGGAGGGGAGCCCCTGGACTGGAGATCCAGCACCAGCTGCAGGCTGGGCTACAACCCAAACCCCAACAGAAGGCTGCAGGGGCCTGTCCCAGCTCCCTCCAGCCCTCTTATTCCCCTACGGCTGTGCAGGACTGAGTCCTCCAGGTCTAACGCCTCTTTCCCAGAGGGGTCTTGTCCCAAAGCGGGGCTTCAGACAGGGCAGGAGGTCCCAGCCACCCCAGGGCACGATGGCCGCTCACCACAGGTGAGCTGCATGCACCAAGACAAAAACAGCCCTTTTGGTTGGTTTGGTTTTTCCTCAGTACGTTTATTTTGGTTATGTATTACCCAGATTAAGAGAAAAAACAGGAGTTGAAAAGCAGTTTCCCTTTAGTATCACAGTACACCGAGCCTTGCCCCAGCCTGGCCGGGGGACTGCCCTCAACCTGAGCTCCCAGGGCCGGTGGCCAACCCAACACCGTCGTTGCCACCTGGTGGCTACTGCAGAAAGCGCTGCTGAGCTCCGGGAGCCCCCCAGCTCCAGCTGGCACAGGCCCCGGCCCAAACCCTGTGCCCCAGGGCCTCCGGCAGGGAGGCTCCTGCCCACACCGGGCACAGCATGCACAAGCTCCCCAAGGCGCCGAGAGCAGGCAGAGGGCCCTGCGCCTCCTCTGTTCCCTCCCAGGAGGGGGGGAAAAAAAATAAATACAGGGGAAAAAAAATACAAAAAAGTTTATTGCAAACTACTACAATAATTTATTGAAGCAAACTGCATGCGAGTGAAGGAGAGACATTAAAGGGAGGAGGAGCTGCAGGAGGGCTGTGTCAGTTTTAGGGTTTCAAATGGGAGTGGGAAGGGAGCTACACCAGTCTCTCCTGCATCAGGGGTTAGCAGGCTGTAGTTAGAGGACAGACAGGCAACTGACTGAGACCAGAAAAAGAAAAAGGAGAGCTACAAGAGGTGTGCATGGAAGGACAAGGTGGGGAGCGGCAGGGATCAGAGGTGTCCGGGCTGGGAAGCAAATGAGCTGCTCAATTCTGCATCCCAGAAATGCGGCCAACGGCAAACTCTGCTCTGCTCGGTTGGGGCAGACGCAGGACAAGGCAGCCTCCCTCACCTCCCAGCCAGGTGCCAAGCGTTGCATGACCAGAGGCGAGCAAGCCTTTTGATTCAAAAGCATTTTAGTGCTATCCCTCAGAAAACAAAATCCCGAGCTCTCCGTTTAGTGTTCTGTGCAAGGCTCTGCCCACTCTGCACCTCCCACGGGGCACAGGGGCAGGGCACAAAAAGCAGCTCCAGCAGCACAGTCTGCAGCAAGCATGGAGATGACGAGGCCAACCCGCACCACACAAGCACATCTGCTACCGGTGGC
>NW_009637954.1:17216-21033 GCF_000690535.1 Cariama cristata | reverse complement strand
ACAGGATCGAGGCCAGGAGACAGGCCACCACACAATGTGGCTCGGCCAGCCCCAAGTGTCCCTGGACAGAAGACCCACACTGCTGGGGGGTGAAACCATCAGAGTTGGGTTCGAACACATCTCATTGTGCTACTTATTTTTAGTTTGCAAGGGGAGGGGACCAGCTGGCCACCCGAAAGCTTCCTGATGTCCATCACAATAATTTGATCCAAGAAAGAAATTTGATCATCCCAACTGAAGAAACTGGTTTAGTTTAACACTGTACCACCACAGACCTGACATGCACTGTCCCAGGAGACCTGTGTTCAGGTACGCTGGGCCCTCATCCCCAGGGAATAAGACAACAGGGTTGCAAACCGTCCAGCCACAAACCACCCCAACACCAGAAGTGTTTCAACTTGCTCTGACAAAGATATCAGTGTAAAGGTGGAAGGGAGGAGGCAAATCAGGACAAGCGACCCAATAAAAGCTGTCAGGCTTGGGCGACAACTGGATTTCCAGGCAGCACAGGGGACAGAGTGAGTGTTTAGAGTCAGTTTCCTGTAAAAACCTTCAAATTAAATTCCATGGTTTATTGCAATTCTCCAGATCTCACATACCCGACTTTGCCTAGCTGCTGTGTGCCACAGACAATTTAGCTGATCTTGTGCTTGGACAAGATAGTTCAGCTCTGCACCCAACCACATAAACCCAACCGAAAAAACAAGCAAACAAAAAGCCCAGGTTATTCTTCACCTCTTCCAAAAACACTACGAATTCAAGGCCACTGAATCTCCACACAAAGTTTCAGATAAGAGCAAAAAGATCCAAGTCTCCATAGCAGACACATCATATCCTATGTAAACTTTTCCAAGGGCCCAGAGCTGTCCTAACTACACTGGCAGGCAACACTTGAACCACCATGTTCCATGGAAAGCAGGGGTGTTTGTGCAGAAGAGAGCAGCTTTGACAAGATGGCTGCATAACACCCTCCCCCCAAAATGGGGGCAGGGAGAGAAGCTGACAGCCCCTTAGTCCCATGTCAGTCTACTGCCTTGGATAAAAAAGTCTGAGACAACCATATCCAGTCTCTGCTTCTGTATCTTTGTCTAGACCTGGAAAGGAGAGGCAGAATTGGATGAGGAGCACAACATCCCCTGGCAGCAACCAGCTCACAACTGTCCTAAGTCACAAGAACAAGTTCCTGGCTAATGACGTTCTTCCCTGAAAGGCTAGGGAGCAAGGGGGAGGCAAAAAGAGCATTTAATGCAAGGAGCTCACCCCAACCTGGAAGGGAGGGAGACAGCAGCCCACTGCTGTTCAATCACTCACCTCATCCTCCTGCTAAAACGCTGCTGCAGAGACTCCCACTGCAAACAGGCTGTTCTCCAGGGGCTCTCCCTCTACTCTGGAAAAGCTGCAAGAGACATCTGACTCCAGAACACTGCCTTCACCTCGGCTCTCCCAGCTGCTGTTAACGCTGGCAAGACGTGCTCCCTGCAGCTTGCTAGTGCGAATGAGCCTACTGGGAAATAGCCTGAACCCCTTCCACCCCCATCCCCTAAGAACACAACTAAAAAATACCAACCCTTTTTTCATCAATAAATAAGGAATCTTGTTACCACAACACAAAAACGAAGCATGTTCAAAGTGCAAATCACTGTCGTCAAACTGGGATGCTCCTCCTTGCCTCTCCCACGCAGGGCTCCTGTAGCCCCCGGGCCTCTCCAAGCAAACATGATCTATGAGCCAGGGCGTTCCCCCGACTTCCTGCCAGAGCTGGAGCAGAGGAGCGTGGTGGGGAAAAGGACGTGCGCCGTTTCACAGCTCACCCTGCTGAGGGGGCCTAAAGTGCCAAGCCAAACTCCCAGCCCCAGGAGGAAGAATGAGACTGCAAGGACCAGAGTGCAGCGATGCATAGAAGTTGGGACCAAGGGCAAGAGGGAGTCCTAAGAAACCTGTCCAGAGCACATCAAACGCTTTCTAGTTTGTGAGCGGGGCCACGTCAAGGAGCCAGAAAGGCACCTGCTTTGGGGTAGAGCGAAGGGTTTCAGCAGTCCCCTCTCCCTTGGAGAAATCCGTCACTCAATCCAAGTTGCTCTGGTAATGGCAGCATGTGCCCCTTTCTACAAAGGAGCAGTGGGAGAGACAGAAGTGGTTGGGAGAAAGAGGATGTGCTGTGATCCACACTGGAGGGGAGCAGACCCTTTGATTATTTACTAGTATTGTAAGTTTTGTTTAACTTTTCTCTCTTTCAGTAAGTGTCTCCTCTTTTTTTTTTTCCCCCTCTCCTTTTAAATACAGAGTCCAAACTGTCCCAGCATCCACATGCTCCCTGTCCACTAGGGTCCAGTGGAGTCTGAATCTTCAATGAGCACCTCTGTGGTGGCTCCCAGGATCTCTGTGTTCATGACCAGCCCCTCTGGGTTTGTACTGCTACCACTGCCCACAAAGAGCTTGCCGTCAGCCACCAAGCTCACACGCTCTGCCCCACCGCAGTATGTCTTCGGCATCCCATTAGCAGGCAATCTGCTGGAGCAGCACTTCCCAGGGGGTCGGGAAGAAGGGGGAGGCCCTGGCCATCGGTGGGTGGTGCAATGGCCTCAGGATTAGTGCCCAGGATGTCAGTGCTGGTGATCAGGGCACCCGCGTTGGCAGCCAGTGCTTCAGCAATAAGCACTTCGGGGTGGCTCTTGGCTTTGTGGGCTACAACGCTGTCCTTCTTCTCAAATTTCTTGCCACAAATGTTGCAGGAGAACTGGTAGAAGGAGTCCGCATCATGCTTCTTCATATGCCAGTTGAGGGAAGCCTTCTGCCGGCAGGTGAATCCACAGATCTCACACCTGGGAGGGGAGAAGGGGGAGGTCACAACAAAGGGACATCCCCGCACACTTGTGGGGACAGCAGTAGCAAAGAGGTAGCCCAGGAAAACAGCAGGGGCTCAATAAAATGGCATGTCACTGTAGCTCCAGCTCTTCCAGTTTTACTCGCAGAAGGCTTATGTTCCTCAGACCTCTACTGAGACACTGCCTCAAGGAGCCAGCGAGATAAGTGGCAGCTCAAACACTCCTACAGGTGTGCGTTTAAAGAGAGCTGGGACACCAAGTACAGGTTCCTGCCCCAACTTCAGAGCTGCCCCTGCTCTCAGTGCAGTTCAAGAACAGGTGTATCCAAGGGTCCCCCAAAGTAGGAGAGCAAGAGACAGGCAGAGGTACTCACTGCAAGGGCTTCTCGCCTGTATGGATCATTCGGTGCACCGCCAAGTTATGAGAACTCTTAAATGCCCGAGCACAGTACTCACAGATGTAGTCCCTTTGATCTAAAAAGCAATACCAGATGGAGCATTACTCTCCCGCAGACCTGCTCCCTTTCCCAGCTCTCACATGTTGCAGGTAAGGCTGCCGAAGAAGCAGCAGAAATAGAAGTGCTAGGAGGCCAGCAGGCACAGCAAAGGAGGAGGTGTCCCATGGTACACCACAGCAGCTGATCTGGAGAGTTAAGGCGTGATTTAAGACTCTCCTAATTATTCATTCTGACCAATACTGAAGGACTGGCAAATCAGAATAAAGCTTAGCTTCGCTTATTCCTCTACAGAACCCCCAACTGATACTTGCCAGGGTGTGGATTAAAAACTCTGTAGCCTATTTCTTTCATTTCCTTCAAAGATGGTAATCCAGAAGGAAGTGATACCCTGCTGCTGCTGCAAATCTATGCCACTGCCTTGGCTTCACTCTCCCCAGAAGTCCTAGAGGCTTTTCCATTTTTTCCCCATCTCTGTTCACTGACCTAAGGAGGAGTTTCTATTTCCCCCCTCCCTGTACCTGTGTGGTGTTTGGCA
>NW_009637954.1:0-17169 GCF_000690535.1 Cariama cristata | reverse complement strand
ATGAGGACACACATATTTTTTCTTCAGCAAGTGCTGGTACTTTATGTGATGCTATAAAGGAAAAGTGAAAGGTTGTAGACTCTCTCTTTACATGGCTAAGAGAACAGCTGAGACACATTGATCCCAGATGGCCTCTCAGCAGGTGTCCTGGTGTCAGCTGGGATAGAGTTCATTTTCTGCTTAGTAGCTGGTACAGTGTGTTTTGGATTTACTGTGAGAATAATGTTGATAACACACTGATGTTTTCGTTGTTGCTAAGTAGCGCTTATCCTAAGTTAAGGATTTTTCAGTCTCACATGCTCTGTCAGAAAGCAGGTATACAAGAAGCTGGGAGGGAGCACAGCCAGGACAGCTGGCCTGAACCAGCCCAGATGTTCCATACCATACAACTTCATGCCCAGTGTGTAAACTGGGGGGAGCTGGCCAGGGCAGTGGGGGGACGATCACTGCTCAGAGACTGGCTGGGCATCGGTCAGCAGGTGGTGAACAATTGTATTGTGCACCACCTGTCTTTCCTTGGGTTTTATCCTTTTGTTGTATTTCTTTTCATGACAATTATTATTATATTTTATTATTTGTTAGTATTATATTTTAATTAAACTGTTCTTATCTCAACCTACAAGTTTTTTCACTTTTTTCCCCCCGATTCCCCTCCCCATTCCACTGAGGGGTGAGGGGAGTGAGTGAGCAGCTGCATGGTGCTTAGTTGTTGGCTTGGGTTAAACCACAACAGCAGGCCACCAGACTCCAATCACTGACAAGACACTCTTGTACCATCAACACAAAGGCTTTGATCTCCATTGAGAGAAGAAAAGCAAACAAATGTGGACATCTAGCAACAGGACAGATAACAAAGACACACGTGGCCACAACTGGCCACAGCTGATTATGCCTACCAAAAACAGAGCATTAGAAAGGACTGCTTCAGTGCCAGTGGAGGATTATCTGCCTGTTCCAAATGGCAGTTCCAAATTGAGTTCCTGCCCTCAAACATGCTATTCAGGAAGTGAAAAATCTCAACCAACCTGCAAGTAACGTGGGTGAGCCAAGACTGTGCCACAGCCTTCCATCTCACAGCGGACATACTGTATTGGAGGCTTCTTCCTAAGAAATCAGTAAGGAAATAGGAAAAGTAGTTAGCTGATGCATCTGAAGCCAGGGCAGCAGTAAGAGAAATGAGTGCATGTGCAGCTCCATGATGTGAGAGCTAAGGATTACTGCTCCAATATTCCTGTGTGGGCCATGCTGATAGAGACTCTGTCCAAGAGTTTCCTCCACTCCTAGTACCACTTGAGGGCTCTCCCCACAGCTGAGAAAACCCCAGGAGACACAGAGTTCCCAGAGCCTCACTGCTGGGCAATGCCAGGCTAGGGATCAACTCAGAAGGTGGGGCAGGGGCAGGGAGGGGGCACTGCTTCAGTTAGAAGAAATCAAACCCACACCTACAGGGAGAAGGGGGAAGGAAAGTAGGGAAGACAAGGCATGCTGCTATCTTTTTTTTTTTTTGTTCCCCCTCCCTTTAAGGCAGATTTCCATACTGTGCAAGCGAGATGGCTTTGAGACAATCAACATATCTGTGCAGGACACAAAGAAAGCAAGTCTTCAGAACACAACTGAGAGAAGGGGATCACTTACCTTCTCTTGGGCAGCCTTGGGCTCTTGTCATCCTTTCTCCTCCTTCCCCTCCTATAACAGGGTTACAGAAACAGAACTGAAAGAAGCTTCCTTACATTGGTAGTGGGCAGAGTTTTTGAAGCATGCGCTATAAAGCAGGAGCATGCTGTAAGAAATACTACAGAACTCTTCTACGCTTTTAGGCTGAAAAGCAACACTGCACTCAGCAAGTCAGCTGCTCTGGCAAGTCAACCACCTGCTCTGGATCAAAATGCCTGAAGAGTTTCTAAGGAAACTCTCTTGTAGTAGACAGGTAGGTTCCCTAAAGAAGTTACGTAACTAGGCCTCCATGCAAACTGTCCCTGCATTTTGCAGAACCGCCACATCACATGGAAGAACACTCCCTGTGGAGCTGTGGTCTCCATGTTTCTGATACCTGGGTGACACTTTTTTCTGCATGACATCTGGTGGCATGTGGCAGACCTCAAATCACCCCACCTCTGCCGCAGTCAGGCTGTGGCTGCACGACTACCTGCTAGGTCCGGTGTACAACACGTTTTTGAATATGGTTGCCTAGCTCAAATGTGTCTCTGTGCACCATTCACAACCGTGCAGATACCAGTAAACAGGTATCAGACAGACACAGCCCAAGAGGCTTTGGTTAGAAACTACCAACTCTTACGCCACAATGGAGCAAGGAATGGCTGCTTTAAAAAACCCTCAACCAGACATCACACACTTCACATTTTTTTCTTTTAAATCTGCAACTGTCCAAACAACTTCTGGCCTTATAATCAAATTCATCCCTTTCCAGGCTGCACATCAGCACACAAGATTCTGCTCTTAGAAGTTTCTGTTGCAGACAGTTAGCAAGGTATTGTTTCATTAACTGCAAGTTCTTGGAGGGGGTGGGGGGTGGGGGAAATCAATCGAGTGCAAGTTAGAGGCAGATTCAGAGGAAGGCAACATTCTTGAGAAATAAATGCTTCACATGGTTTGGTCTCACAACCCCTCCCATGTCCTAATGCATTTTTATAAACATGTTATTTTGCCAACACAGTCCACAATTGATGGTGCACCGTATTTCCTCTGCTCTGTTGGGTGACGTTTCGTATCCTGTGAAAAACATCTATCTGCATGGCTAGGAAGAATGGGATTAATGATCTAGCAGCTATTTTAAAGTCCTCTGAATTAACTATAGTAGTTTATACACCTGCCAAGACAAAAAAAAAAAAAAAAAATCTATGTTCCATCTGAGCAGACCTATGCTTACATGTAAAATGCACCCTCCCAAGCAATAGCTCTGCCCAGAACATCGTGCCTGCTTGATCATATTGCTGCAGAGACACTGACAGTAGATTGATGGAAGTCCTTCCGAGACATCTTTATTGATAGCAAGACCATGCCAGTAATATGCCGAACAGGCACTCGGCATTAAAGCCAAGCCTTCAGAAGAGGCACAGGTTTTACTATGCACAAAAGTAGTGTCTGATCCAAACAACACAACCACAAGCCTCAGGAAGCCATCTCTAACAGGAAAAAAAAGTTCTCAAAATATCAGCATCCTTACTCGCCTCTCCAATGTAAATCAGCTCTGCAGCAGCTTAGAAACAGCAAGAGAAACTAAAAGGAAGGTGTGCAGAGCCCCACGTCGCAGACCAGCAGAGGGAGTCCCATTCGTTCCAATTGCTCACAGAGGAGCTAAAGTACAAAAGCCGCTTCCTCCCCCCGCCGCCGCCCCCCAGACAATCCCAGAGAACGGCTTTGACAGACACATAGATCCAATCTACCTCGGTTGCCAGAAGGAAAGCTTCAGTGTTGAGTTCCAGTGACAGCATACCCAAAGGTTTCAAGTCTCCACTCAAAGCATTAGTGACTGACTAGGTAGCAAAACTTTCTTCTTTTATTTCTCCAAAACGAGGGAGAACACAGTTGTTTTTCCTGTGCTCTGGTATGTTAGCCCCAAACGTACAAAGAGGACACTTACTACACAACATGTACAAAGTATTCCCGTGTCTGCCTCTATGCACACAACAGAAGAGATGTTGCCTTCTCAGACTGGCTTTCTAATATAATCTAATCCACTTCAGACATCACAGCAGAAATGAATTTTAAGAATGCTCTAAACTATTTCGCACCGTGTGGCCATATCCAGGTAGGCTGACTACACCACAGTATGGAGAAAAACCTCTCAACTTAAACTAAATGAAAGTACCAACTCTTATTTTTCCTTGCCGAACATGCACAAGATGCTAAGAAGCCCTATTACCTTTCAGGCCCAGAGGAGGAAGGGGGAAGCCAACAACAACAAAACCCTGTTGTACACTAGCAAGAATGCTAAATACACAATATACACTGCTACATATAACTGCGGAGTTTTACTCACTTCCTTGGTGGTTCTTCATCTTCCTGAAACTCATTCTCTTCTTTAACTTCTACTTTAATCTCCTTCTGTTTCTCTTTTTCCTCCTTCCCCTTGCTAACTTTTCTCCTTTGCTTTGGCGCTTCCCTACAAAGATACAAATACAATATATTACTCCAATACTTGTCTCATTGTCGGCTTTTTACAAAGATTTAAGCAAAAACTGGATCGAAGTTCAGGTCTATTTATCAAGTCCCACTTCTAAGCTGAAGTATCAACAAGGATTACGGAAGAACTTGGCAGCCAGCAGGGCTCTAAAGGCTTTAGTCCATTAGAGAAGAACAGTCCTGATAGCTGTAGGCAATATTTAGGAAACATTGTGTCCAATGGGAGCCATTCCACCATAGCTACTAGCTCAGGTTTTTTGGGTCATATTAAGCTCATTCAACTAAGATGTCACAATCTTTTTTTGGTCTAAAACCACCGAAAGTATATAATCCAACATACTTCTCTAGATGGGGTTTGTATGTTTCATCTCTTGGATCATCTTTGAAGGGAACTTCTTCCTCACTGATGAGCATCTCCTCCTCATCATCACTGCTGGGAGAAAAGGAGAACAGAGGACTTTAGCAGCAACAGCCTAAGCACTACTGCAAGAATATTCACACATGATCTCCTAGGATGGGAAAGGCATTATTACACAACACTTTCTCATCCAGCATGACTGCGGAAAGCTAACAGTTTGCACTGACTACGGAGAATGATGACAGCCAGAACAGACAGGCTAGGCAGAACAGCCTCCTCTTGTGAGCCCACCTAACTACGGCATCTGCTCCTGAAGGAACAAAGCTACCAGGTGAATGTCCAGATCAAATCTTACTATCCACTTCTCCACAGGATCTCCTGACATCTGCAGTCCATCTGCAATCCAGACTAAAAATGCAAAGGTCCACGTCTGAAAACAAGAGCTACTGTGCATCCCATAGATCCTTTCACAGAAGCATTTATTTTGAAAAAAGTCAGGCCCTTATTTTCCCTTCTCGAGACACCGAATAGGAAGAAATACCACAAAATAGAGAGTTTCCTACCTGATTCCAGCTGGGGACTGATGCTCTTCTGTGACCTCTGAAAGGAAAAGTCACCATTAGGTTTCAATCTGTGTTCGCTGCAGTGAGCTCATCTGTCTCAAGATACCTCCGTCGACATTCAGTGTCAGGAGTGCTGGTGGCAGAAGGTACTCGTGACCAAGAAGCACCACGCCTGTACCAGCCACAGTCTGCATACAGCTCACAAAGTTACACCCACATCCAGCTCCCTCCAAAGGTTCCGAAGACCTGACTATCTCCAGGCACTTTCATGCCATGGCTTCACACGTACCATATTCAAGCTGGTCTGTGTTTGGCTCCGACTTGCAGATGAGCTGCAGGGAACCAGTCTTGGATCTGGAGGCACGTGAATTCTCACTGTCACGCTGGCGGGCTGCAGTGGCTGACCTGCTGCTACGCCAGCTTCTGCTAGGCCTGGCTGTGCTGACAGGAGAGCTGTGGCTGAGGACACTGGAAACTTCCTCCTCTTCCTTCTCTTCTTTGGGATCTGAAACACCCATTGCAATCTCTTTAATAACGACAAAAAGCATAAATCCCATCATTCATTCACACTCATCTGTGTTGCATGATGTTGAATAGCATAACCGCCCCTGTTTACTCCAATGGGGAAACCACTACCTCTTACAGATTTCAAGCATAGCTCTGCCAAGCCAGACAGGACATACCCCAGGTCCTTACCTCAGCAAGCCTTCATTTAAAACTCTCACCACATTTCCTAGTGCCTCTAAGTAAAGACACAAATATTTAAAAACAGCTTATGTTTTCCTCTGATAAAGGCTTATAAGGTGATTATTTGCTGGCTCTGATCTCCCCTAAGCACTGCAAGATAGACACTCATAAACCTCAGCAACTGCTTTATGAAAGACTAGCTTCAAAATTGGACCACATTAAAAGTCGTGTTTGGAGAATCCCCCAAACACATATTTAATCAGAACTGTACACCTAGTAATAACCCTGAGGAATCTGAGCTGGATGTTTCTGGTCTTATGCTAGAGTAAAAAGCATCACAAGCACTGTTAGCCTGAGGTCTTTGCACTCATTTATAGCTTCTACAGCTGGTTTCTTTTTGGCTGATCTCTGATATGTTTTGGCAAGATAAAAGAACTGGCTGAAATGTCTACGTGAGCAAGTTCACCCCTTAAAAACTAAAATTTCCAAGTACAGTTCACTTGATCTCACCTTTTGGTGCTTGCTGTGACACTGGGCCTTAAACTCAAATGTCTTTTGAAATTTCAGAAACGATGTGCTGAAGAAATTAATTCCAAGTAGCTGGCTATGCTCAGTACTCCAGGTTTGCCACTGCTTTAGTACACAAAGCCACCTGCAGCGCCCTGCAGGGGCTGTGCTCTAGGTTAAGCTCTGACCCACTCCTTTTTACCCAAATACATTTACATTTCTGTCTAGTTTCAGGTGGGTTTCTGCTGCCTAAGCACGAGTCAGCAGTACCACTGAGATGTCTAGGAGTTTATCAAGCATCTGCTGGCAAAGTCAGTGGACAGTCCTATAAGGACTGGCTGGGGAGCAGCTCTGCTACACTGGGAGTCCCAGTGAAGATCAAATTGCACATCAAGCACCAGGAGTGTGCCCTGGCAGTGAGGGAGGACCACAGCATCCTGGGTGCTATTCACAGGAGCACAGTCAGGAAACAGAGGGACACTGTTAATCCCCTTTACTCAGCACTCATTAGACCACATTTGGATCTCCCCTTCCAGTTTTGGACTCCCACCACAAGGCTGTCAACATGTTTGAGGAAGTCCAGAGGGGACCACCAAGATGGCTGGCAGCTGAAACACACAACCTGTGAGAAGAAGCTGAGGGAAGTGTGCTTGTTCAGCCTGGAGAACAGAAACCCCTGGAGGGGGGGACACAACAGCAGCCTTACAACGCACAGGCAGGTTATCAAGTAGCCTAAATCTCCTTGCTGAGGTGCACAGCAGGGAGATGGGGGACAGTGGTCATCAGCTGAAACAGAGAGGTCTGACTGGATATGGGAAAAGCTTTTTACAAAGAGAGAAAGAGACTCTCCTGAGAGTCAAGCACTGGAAGAGGGCCCTAGCAAGGCTGTGCGGCCTCGATAGAATCACAGAATAGTCTGGACCTTTAAACATCACCTAGTCCAAGCCCCCCTGCAATGAGCAGGGTCATCTTCAACTAGATCAGGTTGCTCAGAGCTCCATCCAATCTGGCCTTGAATGCTTCCAGGGATGGGGCATCTACAACCTCTCTGGGAACCTGTGCCAGTGTTTCACCACCCTCATCGTAAAAAATTTCTTCCTTATATCTAGTTTGAATCTACCCTCTTTTAGCTTAAAACCATTATCCCTTGTCCTATCACAACAGGCCCTACTAAAAAGTCTGCCCCCATCTTCCTTACGAGCCCCCTTCAGGTACTGGAAGGCTGCTCTAAGGTGTCCCCGGAGCCTTCTCTTCTCCAGGTTGAATAAGCCCAACTCTCTCAGCCTGTCCTCACAGGATAGGTGCTCCAGCCCTCGGACCATCTTTGTGTCCTCCTCTGGACCCACTCCAACAGGCCCATGTCTTTTTTTATACTGAGGACTCCAGAGCTGGATACAGTACTCCAGATGGGGTCTCACCAGAACAGAGTAGAGGGGCAGAATTCCCTCCCTCAGCCTTCGTGCCACGCTGCTTTGGATGCAGCCCAGGATACGGTTCGCTTTCTGGGCTGCAAGCACACATTGCCGTCTCATGTTCAGTTTTTCATCCATAAGTACCCCCCAAGTCTTTCTCCACAGGGCTGCTCTCAATCCCTTCATCCCACAACCTGTATTGATACCAGGGGTTGCCCTGACCCAGGTGCAGGACCTTGCACTTGGCTTTGTTGAATCTCATGAGGTTCAGATCAGCCTGCTTCTCGAGCTTGTCCAGACTTGACTGGAGAAAGCGCTGAGCAACATCGTGTGAACTCTGTGTTGAACCTATGTTAAGCAGCAAGTGGGACCAGAGATATCCTGAGGTCCCTCCCAACCTGAAATCTCTAATTTTGCATCAAGCCTTTCAAACCAAATGATCGTTTTACTTCTAGCAGGTAGTTTGCTTTGCACGACTCATTCCCCACTCCTTGATTAACAGGGTGGGAATAATCAACATTTGACTGAAAAAATCTGACCGGAATACAGGATGTGAGGCATCACAATTTCATTGTAAAACAGCAACCAAGTCTGATGTCCTGCATGTATAAAGTCCACTTCATCATCAGAGCATGAACTACATCTTCTTTTTGGCTTCTTGGTTTAGCGGATCAAGGTGAACTATGGCTGCTTTACATTTTTAATCCTAATTGCGAACATCTTCAGTTTTTTTGAATGCTAAATCAAATCCAAAGACACTTGAAACCATTCTCTAGAAATTTCCCCCTCAAATGCTACTACACTATCAGTGTTAGCACACACTGGTGCTCTTCCCTTGGAAGATCAGGCATTCAACTGATTTCTTAGCAAGAGCTAGTATTTTAAAGAACAGACTTACGGAGTTGAAACAGACCTCCCTCAGAATACACCTCTACAAAGTACACCACTTACCTAGCAATTTTGCTTCATTTCTCTGAAGTGAAGGTGTTTAATAAGCCTTTACCCATGATTTCTCCTTCTCCAACAGATTCACTGCATGTTTACATGCTGTGAATACCTATGTACCTCCAAGAAAACCTATAGTTAGGAGAAGCATCCAATATTTACTTTGCAGTAGAACTCATAAAGCAATATAGAGCTATTAGTTGAAAATCCTTACAATTCTAGACCCTCCCAACAGGAGGCAGAGGTCCCTATGCAAGGGTCAGAGCTGCACCAGGAAACTTGTATCTGCAAAGTATTCAGCTGCACTAGTAGCTGAAATCAGCACACACCAAGGCTTTACCTGAAATCTAAAATTGCAAAAAGGAAAGTCCTAGATTTTTAATAAATTTTATGTCTCCTCCCCACATCTGCCTTTCCTTTTTCCCCTCACAACAGCAGCTTTCTGATGAATCCAGCCTGCCTCTCAAAAAACAAAACAACAAAATAAAAAAACCAACAACCAAACCAAAATAAAAAAAAAACACCCAAACATACCATTAAATACAGAGACAACAACTGGCTTAGAGAGAAAAGCAGCACTTCCTCCTCCTGCTCCTTTCTTGACTAACACGCCTGACCTGGCATTACAGGTAATCATAAAGCTGTCACTGGAGGTGTTGCAATTTTAACTGTGTTTCAGGATTCTTCCCCAAACTTCTGATGTTAGGCAGCAAGTAAAAGGACTCACATCTGCATTTAGGGCAGGAACATGGCTGTCCTTGTCCCTCTATATCACCAATGGAAGGAGTTAAGAGGTGCCTACCTCTCTCGATTGACTTCACAGGGACCTTACGGTTATTTTCAGTCCTGTCTTGGGTATCACACTTAGCCTGGTTAAATCCAGGCTCTGTGGGTGAACACAGCATTACCTCTCTTCTCTCACAAATGTTTCTACACAGAAAGTCACATTCCTCAGTTAGCAGGATTTGGCTCAGGTCACAAAGAAACAAGAGAAACAAGACAGAGGGAATAAACATTGCTATTACAGATAATCAGGCTCTGCTTTGCCAACAAAAAAAGATGCTGCCTGAACCTCCTGAGACTGAAACATAGGAAAATTTTAAGTTAGAAAGGCTGTAGTCAACTCTGCATTTAAATCTGTATAAACCTGTCAACACCACTAGCTCTGGCTAGCTGCAGTTTCTTTGGAAGAGTTCATGTCCTTCCAGAAGATGCACGGAAAATGGATTTTAGGCCAACATCCTGTTATTTTGTTGCAAGTGTCAACAGTGGTGATGGACACCAGGTGACAAGAACTCGGACTCCATGAGGACAAAAGAATACATGAGACACAATAGGTATCGAGGCACCCTCAGTGCAAAGCAAAAAGAAGCACCAAGCACTTTCTTTTCAGATCAGTGGCTGCAAAACAAATTACAGGCCTTCCATTTGGCAGAGTCTGCCAGCCAGTCGGCACACACAACCTTGGATTAAGATTCAGTGCCGCTGTCTCTTGCCCAAATCACATTTCATGGAGAGGGGGCAACAGAAGCTATGACTTGGCAAGATGAGTCTGCCAAGAAATGCCCCCATGCTCGCCCTCTCCTGTGACTCTCCAATACTGACATCCACCTCATCCCGTAGCCTCTGCAACAGTTAGCTTTGGGAACTGCGTGTATGCCTGCATCTTACAGGAAGTCATTCAAAAGAGATGGGGAAAATCCATTTTCTGAAGTCCTACCAATCCTTTGGATCTTTTGGCTCCTGTGGTTCTTCCTACCTTAAACTCTCCCTTAAGTATGTCACTTAATGATAAACAGCTTTCATTCTGAGGTACTTTCACTATTCTGCTGATTCTTCCCAACGGTCTTTAAGCTTCACTGTGTAGATGGCAGAAAACACATAGATTTGAGCAATGGTACACAAGAGGCATCAAACATCCTTTAATCTTAAAATTTGTGAAGAAAACACCAGTCACTGGGAGAAGGGACAAGAAAAGGAAACCTGGGAGGAAACCAGCTACAAAGTGGTAGCTCTCTTATAATTGTTTAGACAACAAAAAGACAAGACTCTGGGCACTGCTCTGCTGCTTGACACAGCTTACCCCAGTAATTCTCCATCTTTACTCAGCATGCTAGTCAGCACAGATTCCTATTTCAGACGTGCAGCAGAAATGTATTCTCATTCATACTCTAATTCTGCCCCTGAAAGCACTGCATGCAGGGTTACCAAACCAGTGAAAGCATCTCTATCTCGGAACCCATTTTTTTTTTTTTTACATATATCAGCATGGCCATGAACTGAAACAAAAGGGATGAATACCAAAGTTTGCCCACTGTCTCCCGGACCAGGAGATAAACTCACCCTTACGAGTCCCAATTCTTCCCGATATCATAAATCCACTTTGCAGGCAGGATACTCAGAGGAAGCCACGGAGACTGGCACTCACGCTTTCTCATGCTTTGTTTCTTGCTTCATCTATAGCTGCATCACCACCCGTCCCCACAGCATTTTCTTCATAAGAGACTGTTCCAAGAATAAGGTGCTTACTGCTTCTTTTTTAAAATCATTGGATGCAGTGAGCACTAAGAGTGTCTGGGTAACTGACAGCAAGCTGACAAGGGCCTGAGCAATAAATACACAGATCCCACAGCCAACCCCTCCTCAACCTTCTTTCCAAGCACTGAAGAAAAACAAAGTCCCAGGCACATATCAATTACTCATTGCAAAGAGCAGAAAGGGAAAGTCCAAACCAACTGCAGTGACTTCCTAAAGAAGCAGCAGTTTGCTCATCACAGGACTTGGATGATCATGCTGTGTCTGTCCACCACTCTCCTTCCACCCCTGTTCCCCTAGTAACTTGTGGATGCTGTGGCTACGTTGCTCTGTATTTTGCAAAAGATAAGCAGGTAGTCAGAGAACAGAGACTCAAATTACCTTTCCCTGCAGGAAGGGTGCACAGAAGAAGCTCTAGTACAGATGCCATTTTGTAAAGTTGGCAGCGCTGCTGGGAGGTACTGCTGTCCGCAGGTTTCACTGTGGATGAAGGATGGAAACCCTCTGGAAGCAGAGCTTCTTGCTTCTGCTGCCTACAGCACAACTTGTAGACTTGGCATAAACCAGCCTTTTATAACAGGTGCATTGCTATCCACCAGTCCTGCTATACCGGCAGGTCAAAAATCCACTCAATTACTCTCAGAACTAGGAGCTGTTTGTACTCCACACCTACTTTTAAACCAACCACACTTGTTCAGATGTTCAAGCTTTTATTTACCAACCCAGTTTCTGCCTGCAGCTCAGAGGTAACCTTGTTCAAATAGATTCCTCTCTTTTCTTGACATCACAACAGTAACAACTATCCATGGCACTTTATCTACCCTTGATGTACAGAAAACTGAAACTTTCCACTGTTAATTTCTAACAGTTTGTTGGTTACTAACAAGAAATTTTCTAAACTTTGATTTATAAAGCATTTGAAAGCATCTTATTAACCACGCAAAGTAGACACTTTCAGAAAATACCCATGTACAATCAAGTGAAAGGAAAATAAACTACAAATTATTAAGTTTCAAAAAAACTATTATGAAAATAAATGCACCACAACATATATACATCTCAAACTGTGACTTAGATTTAACACAGTAACCATACAACAGATGAGGCACTAAACACATAATTGTATAATGGCACAGACAGAAACCTCTATCCAAACGGCTCCCTCCCTGCCAAAGAGTTGTGAAATTGTACATGTGGGGGACAGGAAAATCCTCACAGGAGTCAAAGTAGGTTTGGGCAACCTGAGTTATTTAAATTCAGCACGTTTTTATAAGGTTTGATTTTAAGTAATGACATTTCTCTCTCAAAACACTGGCAAAGTCTTAAGGGAAAGCAGTCATTACCAAAGAAGCATGAAGCTTTAAGAATACAAATAATGAGGTCTAATATGAGTTATCTATGCTACAAAACCATTTTGTACAACTAGAGTCTTAAAGCTTTCCACCTTTTTTAATCTGTGGAATCTTACAGTTTTTCTAGCAGTTAAAAGTGGACTGCTCCAGAGCAAGCTTGTATTTCCCACTCATTTCCTTTCATAGTCCTTGAAGAAATGGCTCTCTGACCTCCCCTCTCCCCTGAGCCTTCAAATCACAGCTTGAAAGCCACTGTGGCAGGAGAATGGCTGCAATACCAGCCACCCACAAAGTGCATTACAGTAGCCTCCTACAGAAAGATCTGCCAAGGAACAAATCACCAAGACAGTTCTCCACATGTGCAAATATCTAACAAAAGTATTCCACACAACTCCATTTCTAACTCATGGTTTCTATAAGCATGTGCTGAAGAAGTATGTAAATACTGCTGGCATCATCCTCAAGCCCACGCTGTCCAAAAAAACCTGATTTGAGAACAGACTTCCAAGGAGGTGACTCTCCATGCACATGGAACTACATCTTTCTTGATCACAGCTTTAATTAAATAAAGGGTCCATGTGGCGCTGTTTTACCTCTCCAACAAATTCTTCTTTCCACCTTTTAACAGCACTACTACACAGCTGTGTACCCACATGCACTTAAAGAATTACATTGGATCTCAATCTTATCATTGCAAAAAAGCATCAATACCAACATAAAGTTGCAAGCAAAATAACTTGCATAAACAAGGGTCCACATGGAGTACATACATTTCAGCTGCGTTACACAAGCAGAGCAACATTAGACACAGAGATTCAGTAATCTGAGTGTTCATTCATGGCATATTACGTTTGTACAAATGCTTCCAACCCCACCCTCTTTCTCCTTACTGCGGGAGAAGAAGTCTTCTTGCAACGTGCAGCTCTAAAACCTTGAAGACAAAGCACATATGTTTGGGGAACATAGTAAGGCTGGGGCTCTACCACTAAACACAAACCTGGCATCTTTATATTCAGCCACTACTCCAACACTCCCCTCCAGAATAGTTACACAGCCCAATTTTGCAACTATAATTGATTGGAAGATTTCATTCAAACTCTTAAAAGTGGTTACTAAACAGCAGAGGTAAAATCTTACAAAAAGGTGAATAGAATCAGAAACTGGTTTGAATGTAAGATTAAATTGTAGAAGTAGGTTTTGTTTGACTGCTAACATGACTTTAAGAGCCACAGTAAGCACTGAATTTTCAATCCAGTGATGCCAGTACACAAAGTGTATTCATTAAATCTATATTCCAATAGTTAAAATTATTCAGGTCTAACTAAAATGAAAATTACTTCCACAAGAATATAAAGCATCATGGGAAGTCAAACATGAATTATACTACACAGTGACTCCAGCCACATGAATTCATTTATAAGCCAAGATTAAATGTTTTACTTATGTAACTAATATTTCTACAGAAAAACATTAGGGAAATATTGCAATTGCATGACTAAGCAGACAAGACAGGAAATACAATCGGTACGGCTGACTTTGCAACTGCCTTCGTGCACACCAGTATGGTAACAATCACATACTAATTCTGACACAATACACACCTTTGACTTTAACCTTCCCATAATCTTTCCGTCAGACCTACACAGTCAGACCTTTGTGCCTGTGCTCCCACGTTGACAAGCAGAAAAGCCCTCTGATACCATGGCACTATACAGAAGAATGTAAAACCTGGCGAGACACTTTCACTGTTATACCACCTCGGTTATATTCAATAGCACAAATTTAACCACGATCACACCCATCACCTCTAAGCTTTCTTTACCAACAGCAACACTGGCTATTTTACTTCAAAATATAATCCCAAACACAAGGCAACAAAACTTACCCAACAAACTTTGGTGCAGCAAGTTTTTCATTTGTCCAACAGATACACACAGGATGTGTCACTAGGTATATCTCACTTCCACAGGGCATTTGCCCTGTATACAGAGGCTAACAGTTATGGCTCAGCTCAGGCAAATTTAATATTCTAAACTGAATTTAGTATTTTATCCTTTACTGTATAATAGTATAATGCAAATCAACACACAGAATTAAATTCCATGTCAGAACTCATGCCAGTAAATGCTAGCACCAAATTCAAAGCCTTCACCGGAACCACTCAGCAGCTTTACTGGATTTCTTCCTCAACTGAGCTCCATCCAGGGGTGAAACAACAAATGGTATTTTACCTCTAGAATTACAGAGGACTCCTAGCTACCAAAACCCTGCTGTGTAAGGAAAGCTGCAGTTTGCTTACACCCAATTAGGCTTCTTCAAACATTTTATGCTAAAGGCATTAAAAAAAGCGGGGAGCGGGAGGGAAGCTTCTCTCTTGCATGTTGCATGATCTGTTCAAGGAAGACATTTCATTCAGTCTGTTTCCACATCTTCCCCAATAAGCACAAGCATGCAGCAAGGACTTAATCCAGTGCGCAGCTGGGACACAGAAGTGTAGCTTTCTCACTTCTGCGTTCTTAAAGACTAAGAAACAAACAAACAAACAAAAGAAATCACCAAGACAGGTTTCCTTTGGACTAGAAATAGTCACCACTTGTCAATGCCAATTTCCATGCAAATGTTCACGCCATCCGTTTTGGCTGCAAGTCTAATCATAAAAAAAAGCCCAAGAAATTTAAGAAATACTTTTTCCACTTTCACATTCAAGGACAGCTGAACCTCTCAGAGCCCAAACTTAAAGTCTAAAATGGCTAGAGTGCACTGAACTTGGAAAGTTTCAGACTGACATTTGTCATTTCCAAGCATGTCCCAAGAAACTGGAGTAAAAATGGGACTATTCTGCCTGTTTTCCACCACTACCACATAAAGATTTGTGCTTAAGAGTAACCAAAACACTTGAGAATCACCATTAAAACATAATCGTATATTCAGTGATGCTGTGGGTTGTTTTTTTTTCCCCAACATATTTTAAACTTATTTCAGCAACTTTGCTTTGACCTAAAAGCCTGAAGCTCTTACAATACTCTGCCCACCCTTCATGCAGTAAGAGGTAAATGCACTCAAGTGGGGTCTGTGCTAAACACACACGGGTTAATTCTGCTTTGGTCTCCACAAATACACCTTGACAGCTACAGTTGTGACAGATTTCAACACCCAAATGGAATAAAGCTATAGGCTTGCAGGAATAAAGTTAGCATTCTAAACTCACAAGAATGAAGGCAGCCTTCAAGACACAAATGCCCGCAAACAAGAACTGAACAGGTCCAGTAGAAAGGTGAATTCATTTGCACAGATGTATGACCTTCTTTCCTCACTGTTTCATTCTGTGATAATTCTCTATAGTGGCAGATCAAAACCAACACTGCACAAAGCCTTTTACTTGGAACTGTTTCAGAAGTCATCACTGTGTAAGGAGCAAAGCCCTCTAACATTTTTTTGTACAAGAAGCTGTTAAATAGATGCACAGATTTCACATAGTTCACACTGGAAGAACAAAAGTTCTGCTCCTGGCTGCAACTTCCCGCAGTTGGGGCTTTCTTGATTAGACCCATTAAGCTACTCTCTCTCCCCTTCAAAACTTCTCTTTCGCCCCTGAAGACATAAGCATAAAAAAACCCCACACCATCCACTAAAGCTAGAAAAATACAAGTGTAAATATTTGAATGCTCTTATTTCTGCATATCTTCCACAGGTCTCTTAAGGATCTACACCTGTATTTGTGACAGCAGCAGAACAGATGCAAGCTCAGCTTTTGCCAGCTACTTGGGACCACCGTGTAACAAAAGCTGTCAAACCATGGTGCAGCGTGGTCTCAACTTCTGATAGCGAAGTAACACCCTAGTGGTTTATTTGGAAGAATAAGTTTTTGCACATTGGGCATGTGCAAACACCAGCAACAGCTTATTGAGGTTCCACAGTCTTGAGAGAGACCTTGGAAAGAAACTACATGCCATCAAGCAACAAAACATTCTTTAAAAGGAAGATCCAACAGATGTTCCTCTACCTTCCTGGGAAAGCCCTGACTTTCTGGATGGAATAGAACAGTAGGAGCAAGTAATTCAGCTCTTACCTTTACCAGCTGCTTTATCTGTGCACCTGAAAAAATACAAAAGGCAAGCATAAGAGACAGCTTCCATGGCATGGCTGCAGAAACAAGAAACTGAATGATGTGGAGAATGAGCCCTAATTCCCAACTGTGGACAGAACCCTTTGCCTTGTTCTCAAACCGCTGGTTTCAACCCCTTCTACCAACACAGATTATTTCATCCAGAGAAAGCTTAGGTGAACTATAATAGTACATTGGCAAAAGCCCAGTCTTGCCCATAATAGTTGTGTCTAAATCCGAGAGACTTTGTCGTTAGAACAAGGCAGATCAGCTACATAACCAAATGCTCCAAGTGTACACGTGCACGTGGCTAGTTTCCTACTCCAGAAATAAAGCAGCAGTGATATGCAGTCGTCTCCTCACAGGAAAATAAATCCCGCTACCTTCTTCACTGAGACTTTTGGCATACAGAGCCAAAACAAGCGGACGACGGAGGAGCACCCAGGAAGGCGGCAGCTAACCCCGAGGACGCTGAGCAGCAGGCGGCTCACACAACAGGCACTTACGGTTTCACTTACAACCGAAGGCACGCCTGCTGCAACAGGCAGGGCGGCCGAGGGCA
>NW_009637953.1:14338-24390 GCF_000690535.1 Cariama cristata | reverse complement strand
GCGGGATCGTTACCTGAACGGTTCACAGGACGTTATTTTCTAAAGTGTCGTGAGCTCCTCCGAGCCAGCGGAATTCCGAAGTTATGCTCTTGTATTTAACTGGAAACTCTGTACATTATCTCCTGGTTTTCACCGAGGTGGGGGAGAAACAAGAAAAACCCTGTTGAGAAGCAATGAAGTCCAACTATGTAAACCATTAACACCTAGCTGCTCCTGCGGAATAGCTAATAACCACCAGCTGACGGCGGGGCTATCGTCATGCCTGCATGAAAGGTGACGTAATTCATGCAATAAGTTTGTGCAGATGAGTTAGTGTAAAAAAATGTGAACTACTAAGTAATGAAAACTCTAGGGAGACAGAATGTGCAAGGCACACATGGAGAACTGTGCTTTAAGATCAGATGTAGTAAGGGCGGAATCCTCATGAGAATCCTCAGGAAAACTCATGTCAATAACACCACTTTTATGTTAAAAAAAAAAAAAAAAGAGAGAAGGCGATATGAACCTCTCTCGTATGAGAACAATCTCCAAGTACAGAACTAATCTACCACTCAAGCATGTTGCCTTCCTCCTCATGCCTTTTCTGCTGCCTTTATACTCCTGTTCCAACAAGAAGAGCACAGAAAACTTTATTCCCCCAAGCCGTAAGAACCAAACCTAGGGCAGTCACCTTCCCTGACTTTCCCCATTTTATTTTATTTTTTTTAGTTATCTAGACTTGTACAAAGAGAAGCAGCTTGTACTTCTGTCAGGTGAAAAAAGGCAGGACAAGAGGGAGTAGAAACAAGCAGTTCACAGTGCAAAATGATCACTTTTCATATAGAATCCACACCAGAGTGATCACAGTCTGCAAGTGCTGAAACTTGAACTCCATGTTTTCATTAAACCTGCATGTGAAGCAAGAACAGCATAAACAGACGCGGATGTTTTAGTTTTCTTTGAAAGCATCCATAAATGTAGTATCATCACAAATGCAGAACTACTTTTGTTTCCTCTATGTCCTCCATTAGAATTCTTTCTTGCTTGGAATCTTACATTAATCATAACTCAGTTAAAAACAATCCTTTATTTTTCCTCTCAAGTTGGAAGCAGTACGAAAGAATACACAAAAACCTGATCCATAGGGATAAGAAAAAAAAGTAACAAAATATTTTGACATTTAGAAAACGTATGATCTACAAAATCTGATGATCCAGAAGGCCTGTCCCAGTAATGCATTGCCTTCAAGGGGCAAGCAACATCTATCAGTCCTTTAGGTCCTTGATATCCTCAGGAGACCACGGATACGTCTAACAAGAGCTTGAATAAAGGTGTATTGTGACCGAACCTTAGAATATAACCCTTCGATGTCCAGAAGCTTCTTCTGCAGAGATTCACCAAAGCTGTTCGCGGCTTCAACCTGAAGCTGAGAGAGAGAGATTTGTTGCAGTCACCAATACAAAATCTTCTCTTTCTGCAATATCAGCTTATCCATCATCAACTACCTGTCAACTCTTTCACTATGATTTACTCTCTAAACCACTTCCAAAAGTATGGGTTTTTTCTGACTCTCATAATAAGTACTACTTGCATTCTTCCCATATGTTTTTCTCTCTAAATGATATAATGGATACTCTTTCTACGGAGGCTTTTGGGTCACTTGGAGCATTTACAGATTATCCAAATATTACCACCTTACAACCTCCCCAAGTTTTAGGAATTAAAGTCTTACATAATTCAGCTTCTTCATTTAAAGTCATACAAACACTTCTTCCAATTAAAATTTTTCTAGTCGTTTAAGGACTGTTTAGGATTTACGAATCCATGTGCATAGACAACATTTTTTCATTAATACATATGTAAACACTCACTGAAAAAATTAATTACATTCTAAGTATTTTAGCAAGATGTAACTGTATACTTTACTTTTGAACAAATGAAATAAAAGACAGATGCCTCCTCACAAAACACATATACAACTGTTCTTGTAATTCTAGATCTTAGGATCTACATCTTACTTGAGATGGCAGAGTGTTGAGAACAGGTTTTTTCTGCACAAACAGCAGTAGAAATGTCAGTGGGATTTATTAATAAAAATGATCTTTTTTCTCCTGCCACCTCTTCCTCAAATTTACACAAACTATTAAATCGCTGTGTAAGTAGAAATCACTTCTTTGCTAGCATTCACATTTTATAGGCTCCTCGGCTTCTGCTACCTTTTTCGATCTCAGTTCTCTACAGCCTAGCTGCAGCTGACCTGTAGTAAACAGCTACAGGATCACAGAAAATTGGGAATCCTGCCTTCATATTGTGAATCTTTCAAGAATAACTGACGTTTTCTGAAAGCTATTATTAAAAAAAATGCATACCATCTGGTTTACAAGAGAAAAAGAATGACTGATTTTTTTTGTAAGTCTAGCTCATTTTTCATTCAACTTTTTACATTAAGACTTGAACATACATGTGCAGCAGCACAACTGCTACCTGCTTCATAATACTTTCCAAAAAAATTTTGCAATGTTTCATTAGTCCTAAATTAAGTTATATCCTGTTGGTGTTACCACAGGTGGTTCAGAGGTGGGAAAACTACAGTTAGACTGCTCTCAATGCCTGTATGGTCATCAAGTGCATTCTGTACTTTTCAGCAGACGGTCACATCTCACCTGTTCTATATCATGCTGGCTCACTCGATTCAGCCCGCTACTGAAATCCAAGTTAGGCTCTGAACCAAAGGAATCTAGTGATAGAAAATGAGACATTAGAATTATGTTGGCTGTTCCACGCTATCTTCATAGAATCGAATGATAGAATCATAATGGTTGGAAGAGACCTCAAAGATCATCAAGTCCAACCTTCTACCCAACACCACCATGCCCACTAAACCATGTCTTGAAGCACCACATCTAAACGTTTTTTGAACATCTCCAGGGACGATGACTCCACCACTTCCCTGGGCAGCCCGTTCCAATGCCTAACGACTCTAACAGTGAAGAAGTTCTTCCTAACATCCAACCTGAACCTCCCCTGGCGCAACGTGAGATGGTTTCCTCTTGTCCTATCACTAGTTACCGGGGAGAAGAGACCGAGCCCCACATCAAGTTATAGAACAAGTTTAAAACACAGTGTTCCGAATTGGTCAGTAAACTTGTGCATTACAAATTACACTAATTTTTTTGACTTAAATAATTCAGAGAAAATACATTAAGTGAGAGCCACAAATAATTTTGATCACACAACATGGCACTTTAAGCAAAAAGCTCCTCCCCAGATCACTTCTCCGTTTCTGATTTCGTTCCATTCCTCTTTTTTTTTTAAAAAAAATAAAATTCAACAAAGTTAAAATCTTCTGGTGAATCCATTGTGTCTACAATTCTAAAAATATTTTTAAGACTACCAATATTAATTTTAGTTCTTGATTTCATCTTAGATTATTACATTAAAATATTTTCCTACGAACTGTTTTGAATCACTGATCTGATATTATTTGAACTTCACTTAGTTTGAACAACAGAAATTAAAAAAAAATTGTTAATTTCACTTTCCTTTGGAGGTTATGTATAACAGACAAAACCCAGAAGTCTATGACTCAACAATGTTTGTATTGCCAATTCTCCAGCAGAAATCCAAAGGTATGCCAAATCCAAACAAAATCTCTTTGATTAAAAATAAATGGCAAAATAGTAGCAAATCAGTTTTAAAGTTAACCATCAGAAGTTATTCAAAGGCACTTAGATGCTTGACAAATTTTACCTTGCAGCCTGCCTTTCTTAAATGACATCCTGGAGGAAAGCAGTGGGTCTTGGGAGTCAGCGGGAATGCAATGCAGTAGATAGTGTTCCAGATGACGCCAAAGAATGAAGAGACACACTTCTATAATATCTGTAGACACATCTAAGGAAGGAGTCTATTTTCGTTGTCTTTAGATTGCACATTTATTACATGAGCATATTTACACACTTTGAAGCAGCCGAGATGTTAGCTCAACCCTCCATCACCTCCTCCAGCAGAAGCTTCTCACCCCCACTGCTATGGCCTGGCAACAGATCGCGTGCACTCCTCTCACCTGCTTCGGCGCGGTGCTGCCGAGGTTATTCCAGTGACTGCTGCTCACCCTGAAGAGGCTTTAAACCAACACTATGCACCAGAGCAGAGCACGAGCGCTCAGCTGATTTGTAATGATAGCTCAGTTGTAGAGACAGTGAATTAAAGCTGAGGTTATAGAGCTGGGGATGGCAGTAACATCTTATGTTACAACAGGTAAGTCTGCAACAGCACATTTTTCCCAAAGTAGGCTTCAGAGGAAAACTCTGATGCGCTCCAGACAGTTATTTTGTGCGTGACTAGTTATTTCCATAGAATTATTGGTGTTTACCAGATTAGGTTTATCCAAGGTTGACTATAAGACTGGAAACTCCGTTGCTCCGACAGGCACCTCAAAATTATTTTTCAAAGTGTTGCTTCCACCACGCTTGCACATTTGTGAATGTTTAGTGGGTCTGGATACTGAATTGAAGAGCTGGGCATTATAATGTTGCAGAAAGTCCTAGCACCGTCTCCATGATGGGAATGACTAACTTGGAAATATTTACATTCTGACAACAGCAGAACAATACCCTCTTACTAATTTTATTTTCAGTATTTCAGATTTCCTTTTTGCAAAAAAGCGTGTTCAAAGTAGTCAGAAGCCTAGGTAAAAAGAACCTGTTTCTATTTCTCTGCTTTTCTGGAGGATCACCTCAAGGGTCATTTCAATTTTAGAAGGATACAAGAACAGAGAGAAAGCAGCTTGGCTCGGTTGTTTATTAGCTTCACCAGGCGTCGCCTTGCCAAAACATATTTTTGGGAAGTGGAGATTTTGTCAACCCCAGCTGGCATAACTGACTGACACAGCTGTGACAAGAGGAGGAAAAACAAGGAGATTGTAGCAAATCACAGAGCATCCAGAGAAACAAGCAAATAAAATGACATATCAATATCTAGAGCTTCCCTGTCAGCTACTATTTCTTCAAAACTGTGCTCTCTATTTTGAATTTGCATAACTTTGCTGACCAAAAATGGAGAAAATAAATATATCTCCAAGCAACTATAATGAAAATCACAACTTTTTACAAAGTTAAGCCCAATATTTTCCCCAAAGGTTTAGGTCACTCATTCTATGGACCCCTTCATCAACAGCAGACATGAACATGCACAAGAACTGGAACTATTTAATTATCCAAGATGCTTTGGAGTCTCTGTTACAGCTATGTCTACCTTACAAACAACACAGAGATTACAGAATCAGAAGAACTATTACCTCTTTGACTTCATCTGGTGGGAGTTGCTCCACATTTTGCAGTTTGTTAACATTCTGACGATGGCTATCATAGTAACTGAAGAAATCACTAGTGCTCTGTTTCAGCAGGTAGACAATAATGCCCAAGCCAGGCAAGTGCCAGTATGGGACCACCGGTGCTTGTGTATCTAGAAAAGATGATTAACAAGTTATAATAAGTTTAGAAAAAAATTCAAAAGAACAAGAAATCAATAAGGTATGCTCTCTGTCAATAAAGTAGTGAAAGATATGAAAGCACTGGCAAGTCTAGATTTTATACTTCTGTGTCAGAAGTAATACAAATGAAAGTCTAGGCAAAAAGTTCCATGGCTGCAGTACTAGAAGGCAGTCAGCATAGTGCAGCACTGAGTATAACACGTGAACTGTAGCTGGACGAGAAGACTTACTATTTAAATATTTTAACCACGCAGCTGCATAATAGCACACTGTAAACTCTTGTCATGTGACATAACAAAGAGTTCCAGTCAGCATCAAAACACATCTTCCATGTCTTAAATGTGGTCCTGGTTTCACATAATGTAATCCAGCACAGATGCTGAAAAAAAAAAACCCAAGTCCTCACCTTCCCCTGTCTTGTGCTATTTATTTATAGACACTTTTTTTTACTGATATATGTGTTTCTGAGGTTGCCATGGGAAGTGAATTAAAAAGGATTTTTTCGTCACGTCTGTTTTAACTTGCATTAGTTTCCTGATTTGGCTTAGTGCAAGGCTGCACAAGCATGTGTTCCAGAATTAGAAAATGGGTAGCCACAGTACTGGCACATAAAATGACTTAAAGTGTATGTGAAACTACAGCCTCCGGTTCACTATTTTCTACTAGCCCAAATGTCACACCATTCAGTCTCAAAGTAGCAAGCCAAAAATCTCACCCTGACGAGGCCCATCTCGGTTGGTTGATTCTGACAGGCTGGGAGTAAACAGACAAACAGCATGCTGAAAACTGGGAGCGCTTTGCAACATAAGTGATTCACAGTATTCCATCACGTTTGCACAGATCTGCCAAAAAAAATGACAGCACGTCAGTTACAATACCTACGGGCTTTGAAGCATTACATTTTAAACAGATAAATGTCAATAAACAACATGTTTTGCTCCCTCTCTTCTCACTAGAATGTGATGATTCCCTTTTCTGATCATTTACAGCCTCTCTTCTACTTCAAGTCTAGGACTTGCAACCTTGCCTCTTTCCCAAACCTGCTAGTTAAAATTTCTGGTCAATTTTAAGTCCCCTTTGGCTCTAACTTAGTGTTAGCCATTGTGCTCTACACCTAGCCTTAATTTTTGAAAATTTCTAATCAATTTAAGGCTTAGAAGTTCACAGAGTTTGTACCCAAAACAATAATGGTTGCTAAGGCAAATTTAAGTAACAAAATTTTCAAGGCTTACTTTAAATAGAAATAAAATGTGGGATCCTATACCAAACTGAACACAGTGTAGAGCATTACCACTATCATATGAAAAGTATGACAACTAAACAAACCTGCACAGCAGGTAAAACATCACAATTTGAGACTGAGGGTTCCAGTAGCTTCATGTGTCCTTACCTGTTGCATGGCCAACTCAATTTCATCCCTCTTGTTCACTCTGTCTCCCTCTGCATTATCATCTTGCAGTTTAAACTGACGTAGTCTGTCTGAACCACCAAACCGACTTAGAAGTCCTAAGCACTGGCGCTGCCATAAGTAGTAAACACTTTAATTAGTATCTCAACAAATGAAGTGCGTGATTCTTTTCATTGAAGTGATACAAATCTCTTAAAACACAATAGCAAGACAGCAATGCAGATAAAACTTTTAGCACTTTGTAAATGGAATTTAAATTTTTAAACCACAATGTTTTAACTCACCTTTAATTAATTTAAAAATCAATGGCACCCTAAAACCATTCCTTGAGAAATGAATGCAATTCAAAAGCACACAACTTTGTCTTATGTCTCTATGCTAGTCAGACTATTATACTGACTAGCATCAAAGACAGTTTCGGTTTACCCACTCTTGCTTAAAACACCTTTACCTTTATAGACAAAGTAACAAAATCTGGATATGAAGATAATAAGGCTCCATAAAAGTAGAGTGAAGAAACAGTACAATAGTTTCATAAAAAGAAGTAACAATCAATATATTGGTTTTTAGTTTATGTGTGGCTGTTAAGATCACCAAAGTGCCTTAGACTGCAAGTCAGTTTTGTGTGGAACAGCTAAAAAAGCTATCAAAGATTAAAGATTTTTTGGTAATTAGTTTTGGGGAAGAGTTAAAACACTTAAATCCTTTTATTACTTGATGAAAATAACAGGACAAACTAGAGTCAAAACGTACAATAACAGATGACTGATTTGCAGTTTTATTCAGAACAGCTCATTTTTCAAATTAATTAAAACTCTTTATAACAAAACAAAACACAAAACAAAAACCTTTCTGCTTTCCCATGGGAATTCCTTGCTGACAGGATGCAGCAGAATAGTGAGTACCCCAGCATTACAGTGATCATTTAAGCTTGCTACTTTGCTTCAGGCTGGTCAGCCTAATCGTTGCTATCAAAGTGTCCAGAGACTGCATCCTTCCCTTGCAACCAGAAGAATTTGATAGGGTAGGCCTTTCTACAGATAAGTTTTCAATGAAACATTTCTTTACAAAAGTCATTGCTCACGTGAACCACAAAGCTTCGAAAACATTGCTGAAGGCTAAGCTGTTAGGAGGTCTGCAATGATAGCTTTTGAGCAAGACTTTATCTTGGCTTTCCTTCTGGTTTCTAGGTCAGGGTTACTTTTAAAAGGGGAGGAAATAAAGAAAACACTAGGGCGTTTGATACTGCAAATGGTTGAGCTGGAGACACGCCTGTGGCAAAAGTGGCAACAGAATATTCCTGCATTACTTCACATGCTTTGGTGTTGACCTCAAATTCTTCTTCTCCTCCACATAAAGTGAATCCTAAGCTGGGGTGGGGGGAGGCGGGGAACAAAGTCCCTGAGGCAACTCTGATGTTGCCAAATGTTAACTTTCGTACTTGGTTGAGAAAAAAAACCAAAAAAACCCCAACTGCCCCAAAAAACCAAACCACTAAACACCACACAAACCACCACACTCACACACAAACCACCCCCACCCCCCAAAAAAACCCAAACAAACCACCAGACATTCTTCTTAATGGCGAAAACATCCCTTTCATAACTGCTACTCGTCAGAGTACAAAACCAGGAAGAAACTCATCTACACACACAACTCTAAAAGGACAAATGTTAAACATACAACTTTATTACCTGAAATCGGCCTATATGTCCTTGTAGCTCCATCTGCGTCCCTTCATTAACATCAATGTCCAGCTCACTTAGCACTCCTGGTAAGAGATACAGCCATTAAATGGTTTGGGTTTTTTTTCAAAAGAAAATAGATTTATGCAGTATATACATTTAAATACAAGCATTGATCAGAAAAATTTCAGCCAAACATACAACTTGTATTTTGCACGCTGTTTGAGGAAAACATTCAGATATGAATGCAGCTACTAGGAGATGCATGAGAGCATGCAGCTCACTGTTCTGCTAAGTAATTAAAAGTTGGGGTGGGGGAGGAAGGGAGGTTAGCATGAAAATTGCAGTAGTTGTGCAAAGCTCAGTATACTGTAAGCAAAGAAACATTTGGGCTCAACCTACAGCTCTGCACTCCTTCCTATTTCAGTCAGACATCTCTCCTGAATAAAGCAAGCCATTAAATCAAAACAGAGAAGTTATTTTCAAATGGTAAGCAAGACTTCTAGCATGCAGAAGAAATCTGTGTCCATCACAGTAATTATTAGTCCTCTGTGAAGATAAGATACCCAAGAGAAATGTCAGTATGCCAATCCACAGTGCTTCTCCCTAGCAGCTTTGTTTTTTAAATAAATAAAAAAGAAGACATGAATAAAAATATGGGTATGCAAACAATTTTATGTCTTCATTGCCTCAGTCACAGAATTTGATGAATGAAAATTATTTATGAAGATACCACATGCGCTTTGAACACTACTATTTGCAAGTCATCTCAAAGACAAAAAGTACTTACTGTCAGGTAATATAACGGAAAGAAAAAGGGAAGTCAAATGCATATTGATAAGGGCACTACATCCACTGCAAATCCACCATACTTATTTCAAGAACAATTATGTAACATTTCTCTATTTTTCCCAGACCTCTATATGTCAAGAACATTCTGTATTGTAGTAGATATTCCCTTATTGTCTTACTATTTCTTTACAGAAAGCAAAGCCTGAGATTCATGCAGGTGGGGCTGAGACACTTCAAAACTGCAGTTCCTACCAGGCAAAGCTGCCTTGCTGATTATTCCTGTCAGGGAAGCCAGCTCCTGGAGAGATCCAACACTAACATCTTGACACCTCAGGATTGCCTGGATAGTATCTGAATGGGAAATGAGAAACTGCAAAACCTGTATCACAAGAAGAAAAGGGAAAATACGAATTACTCAAAATTCAGCAGTAAGCAGAGAGGAAGCAATGCTTTCAATTTTGGAGAATTTTAAAGTGCTCTCCCAGACCAATGAGGATAGGATTTTTAAAAAACCTTACTTTGAGAGCAAAAGCACACATAATTTCTTTGAATGAGAGGTAGCAGTGGCACTCTTAGCATCTTTTGGAACTTACCTGTCCTGCTGCTTGCAGGTGTTGTGCCATGCTGGATGTGAGGATCACTTGGCACAGTTGAAGAGCTGGAAGAAGAATCTGGCGATAACGTTCCACTGGAGCAG